>NC_069660.1:4520000-4755000 GCF_027244095.1 Hemicordylus capensis | reverse complement strand
GGGAACAGCCTATATTCTGCGACGATATCTATAACCATTGACAATAAAATTCTGGCATCCCAGGTCCTTGGGAAGGACTCGATGTCTGGATAAAACAAACCAGTCTGTGTAAATCTGTCTGACTGTGTAAACAAGAAATAATAATATACCTCAAAAGACCTTGAAGAGGTATATTATTATTATTATTATTATTATTATCATCATCATCATCATCATCATTATCATTATCATTTATATATATATAATTCTCCTGGATGTGCCTTTTGAATGTGCGTCCCGGCAGCCCAGCTGATTGGCTGGGCTGTGGACGCGCCTGATTGGCTAAGGCGCACCCAGGAGAATTGGCGGCTGCGAAGGCAAGGCGGTGGGCCTGGTGCGGTGGCAGCGGGCCTGGGCCGTGGCGGCCCAAGCCGCGGCAGCGGGAGAATTGGCTTGCCGGGCAGCCGCGGCGGCAGTAGTGGACTATGGTCGGGCAGCCATGGAGGTGAGATGAGGTGGCAGGTCCGGTGTGGCGGTGGGTCCGGCGCAGCCGCGGAGGTGGCGGCAGGCCCGGATGCGAGGTAGCGGCAGATCCGGCCGTGATGGCGGCCGCCTTCGGCCCGGCCGGAGACTGAGGTGGGAGGAGAGAGAGGTAGCCGGCCCCAAAGAGCGCACAGATGCTCTGTGCGGGGTCGGCTTGTTAATATTATTTCGATTTCTATACCACCCTTCCAAAAATAGCACAGGGCAGTTTACACAGAGAAATAATAAATAAATAAGATGGCTCCCTCTCCCCAAAGGGCTCACATTCTAAAAGGAAACATAAGACAGACACCAGCAACAGTCACTGGAGGTACAGTGCTGGGGGTGGATAGGGCCAGTTACTCTCCCCCTGCTCAATAAAGAGAATCACCACAGTAAAAGGTGCCTCTTTGCCCAGTTAGCAGGGGTCATATAAAAATACAAATCTTTGTATTTGGCCCTTAAACGTGGGGGGGGGGCAAAGGAGCTGGGAGGGCGGGCGGCCGGACGGCGGAGGGAGGGGGAATGGCGGCGGGGGGCCAGGAGTGCCGTTACTAGCGCCCATTATTCAACAGGCCGTAATTCACTTTTAGGACCATAAAATACAGAGCAGCAGCAACAAAAACAACACTCATATAAAGCCTGGGTAAAAAGCCAAGATTTCACTTGCTGTCTAAAAACTGTGCTGGAGACTGAGGAGTAGATGCCCACCGGGAGAGCATTCCAAAGTCTGGAGGCAATAACTGAGAAGGCCCTGTCCCGCATGCTCGACAGTGGAGCCTCTCTCACCATCGGCACATGGAGCAGAGCCCCCTCTGATGACCTTGTCAAGTGGGCAGAAACCCTCGGGAGCAGATGGTCCCTCAGGTATCCAGGGCCCAAACTGTTAAGGGCTTTCAAGATCAAAACCAGCACCTTGAATTGGACCCGAAAACAAATAGGCAGCCAATGTAGCTCTTTTTTCGGTGGTCCGAAAAAACCCCTTGGATTCCAGGTTCAGAATTGCTGTGTTAGAGTGTGGTTGTTGGATCTCACAACAGGCATTTCTGGGTGAAATTGATTATTTTGATCCTTTAGAATCTGGATTCTGGTGAGGTTTTGGGACCAGTACTGTTTTGGTTGCGCCACTGGATGATTTGCACTGGAAGGTGGACAGGTAGAGGGTGACCTTCTTAATTCTACTGGACCTCTCAGTGACTTTGCATTCCATCAACTATGGTATTGTACTGGACTGCATGTCAGGAGTGGGGCTAGGAAGCGCTGTTTTATGATAGCAGGAGTCCTTCCTAGAGGATGGTTCCAGCCAGGGGTATAACTATAATAGGGCCAGGGGAGGCAGTTGTCTGGGGGCCCACTGCCTTGGGGGACGGGGCCCAGAGGCAAGTCACATGACTTACTCCCCCAGCCGCGCACCCACCCGGGCTTCCTTCGGTTGTATTCATCCTCCGAAACTGATGTGCGTGTTAAGACCTGGAGCTACCAGAACAGCATGTCTTTCTCTAGTACCATGAAATGTCTTGCATTGCCCACAATTTACAAAACCTCTTTAAAAATAATTTAGGATGATGTTCTATTGTGGCACATAGGTTTATATATATAATGCTTTTTGTTACCACTATTCAGCCTCATTTAAGATTTCTTTACTTCATGAGCTGAGCTTCAGTGAGGGGGTGCATTTTAAAATCTTGTCTCTGGGCCCACTCCAACCTTGCTACGCCCCTGGTTCCAGCAAGTGATACTAGATCCCCATGGCCTTTTGCTTATGGTTGCCACAGGCATCCGTCTCATCCCACATGTTCTTTACTATCTACAACAAACCATTGGGTGAGCTCTCCCAGAGGTTTGTCACCACCAGTAAACTGATGACATGCAGCTCTACCTCTCATTTCCATCTTCCGTATCCAGGGAAGCAGTGGAAACTCTGAACTAGTAGAGATAGTTTTGGTCTGGATTGCAGTGAGCAAACTGAAACTTAATCTAGACAAGATGGAGGTGCTGTTGATCGGGAGCTCTGCTCTTCTGGGCAGACATGTACAGTCTGTCTTGGGTAATAATTAGATTTTGATTGAATTCCCATGTAGGTACACCTGTTCTGGAGCTGCAGAGCTATGATCTGATTTGCAGAGATGCTGTGAAGAAGAAGGAGGGGTTCATCATTTGCAACACTCTTTGTATTCAGAACCCTTCTATGTGTAATGCGATGAATGTTTCTTTTTTTGCAGAGAGCCCCGAGCTTGTATCCGGTTTAAGTGTGCCCTCACAAACACCATCTTAGACGTCCTTCGTCAGCGGCCAGGATGGGTTGAAGTGAAAGAGTAAGGCTTGTGTTCTTTTTCTGGGCATGACAAATTTGTGGGACAAGGGGGAGAGGTTCCCCTCCCCTCTTAATCTAAAGCACAAACACAGATTTTGGTTTCTGATTATCTCTCAGAGCAGGCTCCTGCCACAAGTTCTGTGAACCCCCCACTCTGACAAAGAAACAGGAAATAAAGCTTAAATGCCACCTTTCTTCTTTTTGTGTTTCTGCAAAGCTTCCTTCATGCCACTCATGCAAAGAGGTTCTACTCAGGAACCAAACCATGGCCACTTATATGATTTTTAAAAGCACATGCTCAGAGAATAATATGTGTAACCAGCACTGAGATCAACAGAGTGGTGGTTCACTGGGGGGTCTCTAGCCATCTTCTAACTTCTGCCCCATAGAAAGCCATCCAGTCCTCTGCTCATAGTTGCGAATAATGGCATGGAGTGGATTGAACTCACTGCTCAGTGCTGATCTGAGCCTGAACGGGTGGGAGTGTAGATTATGTCATGTGCCCTGCTGCTGCTGCTGCTGCTTGGAGACTAGCCTGCAGTGCACATTCATGCCACACAGTGTTGTTCCCAGAGGACTTCTGGGAAATAAAAGGTAGCCACTAGCTGGCTAAAGGAGCACTTCTGGCAATTTGTCCCCCTTTTCTGCTGAAATCACCCTCCCCCAATTCCAATACCTGCAAATGGGACAGTGAAGTTGGGGTGCGGGGATAGATTTTGTTCTGCATTAACATGTACAAACATACTTCTGTACCTCCATTCTCCAATCTCTCGAAACATCACTTTCTAGTCTTACTCTTCTCCCGTCCTGTTCCCACCTTTACTCTAAATAGCCCCTGGTGGTGCAGTGGTAAAACTGCCGCCCTGTAACCAGAAGGTTACAAGTTCGATCCTGACCCGGGGCTCAAGGTTGACTCAGCCTTCCATCCTTCTGAGGTCGGTAAAATAAGTACCCAGAATGTTGGGGGGCAATATGCTAAATCATTGTAAACCACTTAGAGAGCTTCCAGTTATAGAGCGGTATATAAATGTAAGTGCTATTGCTATTGCTAAATACCCTTCCATTACCACTTTCACTCTACTGTTCTCCTTCCCCCTTCCTTAGATAAGCCCACCCATCTCAACTCCGTCTCCACCTGTCTTCCAGAACCTTCATTTAGGCATCTGAAAACCAGTTTCTAAAATAAAAGAAGTGCCAGTGATCCAGTCTGTTTGGAAGTGGACATGCCCAAATGGATGCCTTTCCTTCCTAACTGTAGATAAATGGGTGCGTGAGTGGAGCAGCAAGGACATTCTGCACATACCCTGACACACCCTTTTCTGTATTCAAAGTTGCAGAACAGAGTCCTGGAGCAATGTATTGAGTAAAGCTGCACCTATCAAAATACTCCTTTCTTCTGTTCACAGCTGCCAAGTAACTTATTCTTTCTGTTCTAGCATCATGGGTTGACTTCTCTGAAGTGCCTGTCTTAGGAATAACACTCTTATTGGCTTCTTGGCCAAACCTAATCTAGCCTTACTTCCTCATTAATCTGAATTCTAAGAGGCTGTGCTGTTGCAAGGGACTGTTGTCTGAGGTGAGGCAAGGCAAGGTGCCCCAAAGTCTGCAGAGTCCTCTCCCGGCTTTCGACATGAGTCCATTCTTGACACATGCTAGTGTTGCTCTACCCTGTAATCCTACCCTGCATATTGTATCTGAAAATGAGATTGGAGTTGCCAAGCTTTTGCTAACATAAATTGTGACTGCCAGCGGTAGGCCCCTTGAGAACAGTTTCCAAAGTGTCATTAAATAATGTACAACCACGTTGCTGCCAGCTGGAGAAGAGGAAAGTGACTTTAGCAGAGCTGCTGCTCAGGTACACGTTGGCTGATAACGCACAGGAAGATAAGGAGGCCTTTCTGGACCTCCTTGTTTGCAGTGAATTCCTGGGAGATTCCTTTCCAAGAATAAACAATATATAAATCTAGAATGGGTATAACAATTCAGATAGGGTCTAAAATGGTTCGGTGATGATTTTATTGTGCTGAAAAGCAAGCAAGCTTCCAAGCTGCCTTGAAATTTTTTCCCTGTTTTCCTGACTCAACAAGATTTTGGTATAACCCAGAAGTTTTCTATCTTATTTTACTAGGACGAATACTGCAGTCCTATAAAGGATATTGACTGAGCCGTTTTGGATTCTCTGACTTTCTTTAGAACCAGCGTGGCAAACATTTTCCAGCTGCTAAGGAGATGTTAATTACTGTGGCTGTGTGCTGAATCCAGTTTGTAGGTTTTAAGAATGTGTTTATGTGTCCCATCCGAAAAGCAATTGCATCTGATTTTATTTTTGTGATAACTTCTTTCACTTCTGTTTTATCCAAATGTCATGACAACTCAGCACACCATTTCCACCAGTTTCTTTCCCCCTGCCCCCTAGAATGTGTGCCAGGGAGGCCTTTTCTATCCCTGCTTGCAGTAAAAAATGTAGTACGGGGTTTTCTAGTATTTGCTGTAGCCATGCTAGCCAACTGCTTCCATGTCAGTCCATGCACACAGACTCTTTCTTCATTGATCACAGTGGCTTTCAAACGCTGCTCCAGGGAGCACTGAGGTTCCTCATGTTGGCAGTGAGGGACTTTCCACTGAAGAATCTTTCCCTCCCTTTCCAGGTCCCATCCTGTGAGCTTCCCAAAGAAAAGAAAACCCCTAAATGTTTGCCATATACAGTATACCAATTTACTAAGGGTTTTAAAAGCAAGCTATGTAGCACCTGAACTTTCTAATAGTCTCATTTGATAATTACATGAGATCAGCCATGTTAGTCTTTATTTTAAAGAAAAAAAATTAAAAGAGTTCAGTTGCACCTTTAAGACTAATCAGAATGATTTATTCACGTAATAGCATTTGCTGGATTCTTATTTGCAGGTTCCCAGTAAACATGTATTCTTCATGATTCTGTAAGATGGATATTTTCAGGTTAATGCTGGCCGGGAACAACATATATTTATCCAATAAAAGAACCTAGATGTTTATGATGTGTTTAGTCAGTCAGTAAACAGATCCATAAAAGCAGTGAGCTGAGAGAGTAAGAGGCTGCTGGTGTTCGTACCTACCTGGGTGTTGTCTGACTTTATTTCACAGGGAAGGTGAGTGGGACTTCTACTGGTGTGACGTCCGCTGGCTCCAAGAGAACTTCGACCACACCTACATGGATGAGCACGTTCGCATTAGCCACTTCCGCAATCACTATGAGGTGAGAAAGAACCGGGCGGGAAGGCCAGGATGCTCTGGGGTGCTGGCCACACCAGCCTGTGGGATAGGGATGTGCAAACCGGTTTGGATCCGAACCACCCCCGGTTCGGTTCAGATTCGAACCGAACCGGGGGTGGTTCGTTTCGGACCGGCTCGGACCGGTTCGGACCCCTGAAAATTGGTAGGTTGGTAGCTGGCACCCAGGGTTACCTGTCACCCAAACCCCAAAGCAATCGGACACTCGTACGATTTTTTAATGAATTTTTGAAAAATATTTTTATTTTTCTCTCATAGGATATAATGGGACTCGAACCAGGCCATTATTACTTATTGTGTAGCACCCATGGGTGCCAACAACCATGCAAACCCTGAAGCAATCAGACACCCCTATGATTTTTTATGAATATTTGAAATATTTTTAATTATTTTTCACATAGAGTATAATGGGACCCGAACCAGTCCATATCCCCTATTGTGGAGCACCTAGGGTGGGTGGTAGACAGACAGGGGTGCCTACCACCCAAAAAATCCCAAGGCAATTGGACACTCCTCTGATTATTGGTGAATTGTTAAAGTATTTTTGAATCCCTCAGAGAATAATGAGGATTGTATCAAATGTATAGCTTCACGTCGGGGGGAAAGGGGTGTCGTAGAGTGCAGTGTGGTGGCTGGTAGTTCCTAGGGTGGGCAAGGAATCTACCTGAATTATTTGAAAGGAATTGGGCAAAGGGGTGATTTTTAAGTGATTTTTGAAGTTTACGCGTCTTTAAGGTTTTTCTCCATAAAGAAGCATGGAGATGTCAGCAAATGTATAGCTTCACGTTGGGGGGAAAGGGGTGTCGTAGAGTGGATTGTGGTGGGTGGTAGTTCCTAGGGTGGGCAAGGAAGCTACCTGAATTATTTGAAAGGAATTGGGCAAAAGGGTGATTTTTGGTTAATTGTTGAAGTTTACGTGTCTTTAAGGTTTCCCCCCATTAGATATAATGAAGGGTGTATCGCTTCACGTCGGGGGGAAAGGGGTGGCCTAGAGCGGTGTGGGGTTGGTGGTAGTGCCGGTTAGGGGCAGGGAAGCTACCTGAATTTTTTCAAAGGATTTGGGCAGAGGGCTGATTTTTGGTTAATTGTTGAAGTTTACGCGTCTTTAAGGTTTTTCCTCATAATAAGTTATAATGGAGCTTTCAGCAGCCCCATAAGTGCACTTGGGGGGTGCTGTGGTGGCCCAGAGCGAGTGGTGGTGTAGTGCACATAGGGTGCCAACCACCCCCATGGGTTTCTAACGGATGGGGTACAGGGTTATCTTGTTTCTGAGGTATTGAGTGTGGATTCTATGATAGCAAATGAGATTTTCAATGAGACACCATGAATCAACTCTAATATGCTATCATAGAATCCACAGTCAATACCTCAGAAACAAGAGAACCCTGTACCCCATGGGTTAGAAACCCATGGGGGTGGTTGGCACCCTATGTGCACTACACCACCACTCGCTCTGGGCCACCCCAGCACTCCCCAAGTGCACTTATGGGGCTGCTGTTGTTGTTACCCATGGGTGCTCCACAATAAGGAATAATGGCCTGGTTCGAATCCCATTATATCCTATGAGAAAAAAATAAAAATATTTTTCAAAAATTCATAAAAAATCGTACGAGTGTCTGATGGCTTTGGGGTTTGGATGACAGGTACCCCTGGGTGCTAGCTACCATCCTAGCTACTTTTCGAGATCCGAACCGGTCCGAACCTGTTTGGTTCGGATCCGAACCGAACCAGGGGGTGGTTTGGACAAAACCAAAACTGAACCACCCCCTCCTGGTTCGGACCCGGTTCGGATCCGAACCAAACCGGGCAAACCGGTTTTGTGCACATCCCTACTGTGGGAGAGGGCACCAACTGGAACTCGCATCAGCTTTCTGCTGGGGACCCCTCCCCAGCCCCTGAAAGCTGCTTCTGTACTCTTGGTTTCATGAAATCACTCTCTTAGGTTTGGTATGCAGCCTCTTGCTCAAAGCCCATTCATTGATCTGAAAATAAGATTATTATTATTTATTATTATTATTTATTCAATTTCTATACCGCCCTTCCAAAAATGGCTCAGGGTGGTTTACACAGAGAAATAACAAATAAATAAGATGGATCCCTGTCCCCAAAGGGCTCACAATCTAAAAGAAACATAAGATAGACACCAGCAACAGTCACTGGGGGGGGGGGAGTTACTCTTCCCCTGCTAAATAAAGAGAATCACCATGTTAAAAGGTGCCTCTTTGCCAGTTTAGCAGGAAAAATGAGTTCCCCCACCCCGCCCTTTAAAAAATAAAATAAAAAACCGTTTCTGGCCTTCCTGGTTGTGGAGATGGGGACAGTAACAGTGCAGTAAACCACATGTTATGCTCAGACAATCTAACATAAGGGCGTAGAAACCAGCCAGACTGTGGGGTCCATCTGACGCAGTATTGCCTACACTGACTGGCAGCGGCTTTCCAAGGCTTCAGGCTGGAGACTCTCCCAGCCCTACCTGGAGATGCTGCCAGGGATTGAACCTGGGACCTGCATGCAAAGCAGATGCTCTACCTGAGCATCTAGGGCCCCATGCCCAATCTAAGAAGTTGGACCTGGAATTGTGCATCTTACTGAGTGCTAGACATGAATGGACTCCCAACATCGTTTTCTTCTTGTACAAGCAGCTGTGAAAGACAATCTGGGTTATGGTTGCAGTGCAAGGGGAGGAAGGTTTGAACCTTTGATCCCTTCCCCTTTGAAAATCCCTGTGATTTAACACAGCTGTGCAGTCTTGCACTAGTCCACAAGTGCATATGAGACCATATCACGCCTATCTTGAAATGTCTACACTGGCTGTCAATAAGTTTCCGTGCAGAGTACAAGGTTTAGGTTATAACCTATAAAGCCCTAAACAGCTTGGGCCCTGGGTATTTAAGAGAACTCTTCTTCGCTATGAACCACACTGCCCACTGAGATCATCTGGAGAGGTCCGTCTGCAGTTGCCACCGGCTCGTCTGGTGGCTGCTTGGGGATGGGCCTTCTCCATTGCTGCCCCAAGGCTTTGGAACACACTTCCTGCTGAAATAAGAGCCTCCCCATCTCTTACTTTTAAAAGGGCAGTCAAGACGCATTTGTTCACCCAGGCTTTTAATTAGATACTGTTTTAATTGTGTTTTAATAGCTTAACTTTAATTTTAATTGTTGAAATGTTTTAGTCTTTTATTGGCTGTTTTTATTGTTTGTAAACCACCCAGAGAACTTGCGTTTTGGGTGGTATAGAAATGTATTAAAATAAATAAGTAAGTAAGTAAGTAAGTAGAGTTAGTCTGGATGTCGGCCAGTGACTGGCCTAGGAGGACCTCCTGCATTCATGATTGAGGCAAGGCTTGAACTGGGGACTTCCAGCTCATAGCGTCTGCTTCCTGCACTAGGCTAGCCCTCTGGTAAGAACCTGCTTGATGCCATTTTATATTCAGGTCTGCTGAGGCTGTCTTCATTCTCCTCTGTGTGTGTGCAGCTGACTCGGAAGAACTACATTGTGAAGAACCTGAAGCGGTTTCGGAAGCAGCTGGAGCGGGAAGCTGGGAAGCTGGAGGCCATGAAGTGTGACTTTTTCCCAAAGACCTTTGAGATGCCTTCTGAGTACCACTTGTTTGTGGAAGAGTTCCGTAAGAACCCTGGCATCACCTGGATCATGAAACCGGTAAGAGAGCTGTTGACTGAGGGAAATGAGGAAGAAACGCCCCATTCCACTCACCCCAAAATATGCACGTGTCGTCTCTGCTTTAAGCAGAAGAGGGCTGGGCTAACCACTGTGCCATACAAAGAGGGCCTGGAACCACCAGGTTAGTGGGGTCGTAGCTGAGGTGTTGAATTCCTGCTGTCCATGGGGAAGGTCTCCCAGCTTAGTTGAAAGGCTCGCGGGTAGTGAGGCTGGGAGGAGAGCCCTGCCCCTCCTAGGACAGGGCTAGATGGACTGCTGTCACGTAGGGTACCCTGCTTCCCTCTTCATTGAGGTGGGCGTCCTGAAGCTCTCTGCCTCCTTCTACCCCACACTCTGGATTTTGAGCTTGCATCAAGAATTGCCCACCTTTTGCTACATCCATCAGTTTCTTTTCTTTTTTAAAAATGGAGATTTCCAGGACAGAATATGTGAATGTCAGCCTTGTTACTTGAAAAGTATCAACAGGGAGAGGGTGTAGTTTTGTGACTGTACAAGTGGCCTTTGTAATAATTGATATGGGAGGGTCAGCATATCCCCAGTCAATGAATCTCACAGTGGCAACTGGCCTGGCTTAGCTGGGGGGTAGCAGTATGGAGTGGGGGCCACAGATCAGGCTTGCGCCCACAGGTTCTGGAAGCTGCTATCATATTTTTGTTAGTTCTTATTTTTATTTATGTTTACATTTATATCCTGGTCTTCCTCCAAGGAGCTCAGAGGTACATGTTTATGTTTATCTTCACAACAACACCGTGAGGTTGGCTAGGCGGAGAAATAAGTGACTGGCCCAAAGTCACCCAGCAGGTTTTATGATTGAGTGGACATTTGAACTCATGTTTCCATGGTCCTAGTCCAACAGTCATAGGAACATAGGAAGCTGCCATGTACTGAGTCAGACTCTTGGTCTATCTAGCTCAGTCTTGTCTACCCAGACTGGCAGCGGCTTCTCCAAGGTTGCAGGCAGGAATCTCTCTCAGCCCTATATTGGAGATGCTGCCAGGGAGGGAACTTATAGTCTAACCACTATACCATGCTGGCTCTCAGTCCTCCCTGGCTGTTAATATTTATGTATGATTTAATTAAGCAATAGCTTTTTGTGATGTGAGACTTGTTTGTTTGTTTGTTTGTTTAAAATATTTATACCCTGCCCCTCCAGTATATTACTGCTCGGGGCAGCTCACAACATTCATAGAATAGTTACAATATAAAATCAGACTAATAAAATTAACCAAATTAAACAAGTTAAAAATCCAAGCTTTTTAAAATGTTGCTGCCTATCCAGATCTTTCAGGAAGGAGATAGGTAATAGATTCCAATCAGTCAGTCATTATAATTTAATTGGAGGCCATTATTATTTCCATGTGGGAAAGTGAGACTGCAAAATAGTGGGTTGCTCAAGGCCACTTCATAAATTGATGGCTCAACTGGGATTTGAAACCCAGAGCCAACATTCTGATCCACACTCTGACCCTGAGAATAGTCTAAAGGCACATGATAGCACTGAAGTTGTGAGGGTCTGTCCCTGAGCAGTGCTTGGGTGGGAGACCACCTGGGGATTTTAAAAAAGCTGTTCTAAGCTCATGCCTTGGAGCAGGGATTCTCAAAACTGTGTCCCCAGATGTTGTTGGACTACAAATCCCATCATCCCAAGCCACAGTGGCAGAAAACCATTGTAGCTGAGGGTGATGGGAGTTGTTATCCAACAAATTTGAAAAGCCCTGCCTTGGAGGAAGAACAGAGCACAAATTAAACACATGCAGTTCTCTGTCACTGGCTTCATACTTTCACTGGAGCTTCTCTTGCCCCTTTCCAAGACCTCAATAGAAATTGGATTTTCCCGTATGCTATGATTGCTTCCAGTCACCCGTGGGAGTGGGGGAAAACTCTGCCTTTTCTGGAGGCTGGCAAGATGCTGAGCAGGGCCATGGAAGGGCTTTGCAGTTGCCGGATGATGAGAGACATTGCACATCATGACTACGGCACCACAGCGCATAATTACCCCCACACCCATCTGCGTAGCTCGCAGCAGGACAGGTCGTTTGCCGGGCAGATGAAAGCTGGAACTATCCACTTTGCCTTCTACTGCTGCAAATAAGGGGCGGGCTTCCAAATGGGGGAATGGGAGGTAATTATGCAAATGAGCGTGTGAATTACTGCCAGGAGGATAACAACCAGCGATTATCTAAGTCTACAAATGATAATTTGCGTTAATTGCCAGCAAGAAACCTTACATTAAGCCAATTTGTGCCCACATCCTCAATTAACATGGGGTGGGTGGGGAATCCAGGGTATGTGAAATGGGACTGTATTTAAAAAGGTTACAGTTACCAGCACAGCGAAGTGGAAGGATGCAGGTTGCAGAAGGCTCTGGGGGGTGTGGAAATAGAACTCACCGTCTTCTGCTTAATATATTTACTTTTATATCCCACCCCTTTCCTAGGGCTTCAGAATGGGTAGATAAAAATAGACTAAAATTAATCTAACATATTCAGTTAAATATCTTCTTGTCCACTGCATCTCCTACTAGAGAGGTCTTGTGAGAACAGATAAAGCTGCAGTCAGTATTCAGCTGTACTTAGTGGCAGGGAGCTGTAAATCCTATGTTGCAAATTCTGCATACTAAAAATCCACATTTTATGCCCTCAGTATATTAAGTCAGAATATATTGCTGTTGCTGTGCTGGCCTTAGAGAGTGAGATTCAAAAGATATAGAGTTATCTAGATTGTCATGCATTCAAGGACTTTGTGTTATTGGTAGCAGCAGTGATGCCACTGGCAGTGATTGGCTCATCTGCCTGCTTGTCACAGAGTTGATGGGCAGTTAGAGGTTCTGTCTACCTCTGGCAGACAGTCAGGCAGCTTAGATCCTACAGAGGGGCAGGGCAAGCAGAAGGCCTAGGTAAGGAGCGGGAAGGCCAAGTGGTGCTGAGGAAAGGAGAAGGCAGTACAGCAGGGGAAGAAAGGGGGTCTGGGAAAGGGAGACTGGAAGAATTAACAGCCCAAACAGCAAGGGGAAAAGGAGAAGGGAGACAAAGGAGTCCAAGAGGGGAATGAACTGGGACAGACGGGCAGAGATGGGCATGGCCACAAGCCGCAGAAGTGAGGAAGAGTGAAGCTGAAGACAGTTTGATTTGAAGCAATGCATAACCAGTGTGTGGAATTTGCTGCCACTGGATGTGGTGATGGCCACTAGCGATGATGATAATTTATTCGATTTCTATACCGCCCTTCCAAAAATGGTTCAGGGCGGTTTACATGGAGAAATAATAAATAAAAAAAGATGGCTTCCTGTCCCCAAAGGGCTCACAATCTAAAAAGAAACACAAGATAGACACCAGCAACAGTCACTGGAGGGGTGCTGTGCTGGGGCTGGATAGGGCCAGTTACTCTCCCCCTGCTAAATAAAGAGAATCACCACATTAAAAGGTGCCTCTTTGCCAATGGTTAAAGAGGGGATTGGACACATTCAAAGGTAGAATAAGGCTGTCAGTGGGTGGTAGTCATGATGGCTATATGGAATTTCCATGTTCAGAGGCAGTGTGCCCCTGGATACTAGTTATTGTTGTGAGGCAGCAGTGGGAGAAGGCTGTTGCCTTCAAGGGCACCCTGTGTCCTGTCCTGTTCTGCAGCAAAAAAACTGCAAGGGAAGGCAAAGCAAGGCAAGTTGGGTTGCAGCACCACAGATAGCTCCAAGGGACAAGTTGCTCCTACACCAGTCAGAGGTAACCTGAGCACTTAAATACCTGAGCTCAGGCTACCCCTCCTGAGCACTACTTTCTTGTCTTAGAGGGGCAGCCTTTTGGCCTGGAGTTGTTCTTGCTGTCGTTGTCGTTTGCTGCTGCTGCTGCTGCTCCTCCTCTCTGTCAGATCCTGCCAAGCCTGTTGCTGGTGCTGGTGTGCAGATACTGAGGAGCATGATGGTGTGGGAGGGTGGGAGGTGGGCTCTGGCTGTGAGAGTGCCAGATTTGGGGAGTCTAGTTCCAGAGTTCTGGTGCTGGGGCCAGGATTTGGGTCTAGTTCTGGTTCCGCCTCCTCAGGATCAGTCTTAGAGGTCAGACTACTCAGGGCAGGGATCATGAAACCTGCTTGTGGGGTTCATGGAGATATCTGGTGGACCACATGGGAGGTAGCAGGAGGGCTGGCTGGACTAGATGGACTTCTGGGCTGACCTGGCAGGGCTCTTCCTTTGAAACACTAGCTCTTGGGCTGCATGTCTCTTTGCTTAGACGAATGCGTCTGGGCATAGGAGAGTACAGGCTTGTCAGCGACACAGAGCTCTTTGTCAGTCAGTAAAGAAAGAGAGCAATAACATGGGAAGAGAGATTGAGAACCAGGTTGCTAGTGGGAAAGACAAATAATCCTCTGCCTGGGGATCCAGCTGTCCCTTCTTCAGTAACCCTTGTGTCACTAGAACTCTAAAAATGCCAAGCACTCCTACCTTAAGTTATGTTAAAGGCTGCTCATCCTTGTGGTGTGGTGGTGGGCCCTTCTTGTTCTCTGCCTTTAATTGATTCACCGGGCTGCCGACTTCCTGCATATGGGTCTGACCCACACCCAGTCTAATGGTTCTCAGAGAGGATAACTGGAGATGGCAGGCTGTCTGACATGAATGCTGGCCAAGCAATGTCATGCTATCTAGTGGGGCGTAGGCATGGCAGAGGGCACGGCAGCCATCCTTCTGTGTGTGGTAGTGTCTGTCGAGGCTCTCACCGGCCATCCAAGTCCAAGCCCTCTTGGCTTCGATGGCTCCTTGCACTGCTGAGCTCTTTGCTACTTTCAAACAGCTGCCACTTAAATGTGGCAGCCAGGGGACGACACTCTCACAAAACAGTCTGCAATAAAAATATCTCTTTCTTTTCCTTGCAAAATGTTCTGCTGGGGGAAAAAATACGTGAGCCTTAAAACTGGGAAGGTAATATACGAGGCTGAGGTGTGGACATTTTAACAGCCCAATATCTCACTTCCTGCGAGGCTCAGAAAGCTTGCTTTATCACCGGAGGGAGCTGGGATTCCGGGATTGCTGTGCTGGTTTCAAGTGAGGCTGCTGGGGGAAGGCCACAGGGATGCGGAGGGCTTTTGATAGGCACACGGCACATGGCTTTTGATAGACTCATATGGCATGAGAAGCCCTTTGGAGCAGGCCACAGAGACACACGGTGGGCCACAAACACGCACATGGACAAGGAAGTCTGAAAGCCCCGTGCAGTCCAATGTGCTCTGAATCCTGTCACATGCTTTGTTATATAGTAATGAAATGCCCACAGATTCTAGGAATGTGCATGGAAGTGTGGCCATGAGCTGGTCTTGTGGTAGCAAGACTGAATTGTCCCCTTTGCTAAGGTTTGCATTTGAATGGGACACTCCATCATGTGGGGGCACTGTGAGATATTCCTCTCAGGGGATGGGGCCACTCTGGGAAGAGCTTCTGCATACTTGCATGCTCCTGCCTTCTTCCCTTGGGGAAAGTGTTTGGAGGGTGTTTAGTTCAGGAAAAACATTACCAAGGATGGGGAGACATGTGAGAGGGATACATAACATTGTGAATGATAGAGAGAGTGGCTAGAGAGAAATATTTCTTCCTCCTCTCTCATAACACTAGTCCTCAGGACCATCCAGTGAAATGGATTAGCAGTAGATTCAGGACAGACAAAAGGATGTACTTTTGCACACAGTGCATCATTAATGGATTGCATTTGCTGCCATAAAGGTTGGTGATGATCACTGATTTAGCTGGCTCTGAAAAGGCAATTTTCAACAAGTGTTTTGAGGAAAAGTCTGTCCATGGCTGTTAGCTATGATAGCTAACAGGAATCTCTGCAAGGAGAAGCCTTCTGCCTTTGAGCACAGAGAAGACGTTGCTCTGGTGCTCTGCTCATGAGTTTCCCAGAGACATCTGGCTGCAGCCACTGTTGGGAACTGAAGGCTGGATTAGAGGGACCCACCTAGGTCAGATCCAGCAGAGCTCTTCCTCTCTTCTTATCACAACCTTGGGTTGCCAGATTTTGCTGGACTACAACTCCCACCATCCCGGGCCAAAGTGGCTAGAGACTATGGGAACTGTAATCCAATAACATCTGGGGCCCCATTTGAGAGCCCTCCAAAAAGCGGCTGATGGATTGATAAGGGATTCATGGTCGAGTCTGCGAGTCCTCGAGGGGTAACTCTGCAACCCTGGTTTACAAGCCAAAATGGCTGTGAAGAAAACAGCCCAGGAAAAACTTTCCCAACTCATTCCAAGAGCAGAGGAAACTTTTGCTTGAAATGTGGAAGAGGTGGCCTGTATAGCAACATGCAGCAGCACCATAAAGGTTTTACTGACTCTTCTCTGGGATGGCCAGCATAACTCACCTGTGGCACCGCCACTCATGAGTAATGCCACCGTCCCAAATTTGTGCCTGTAAAACCTTTATATCATGGCAGACCATCAAGCATTCCCTTTTATATTGCAAAATAAAACAACAGCATCAGCTTTAGAAGCACAGCAGGGAGAAGGTGGTGAGAAGCGCCAGAGTGCCACTGAGCTGCAGCAGGGAAGTCGCTGGATGGCTAGTTTTTCAAGAAGTCGGGTTCTCACCTGGTCTTGTGGTAGCAAGCATGAATTGTCCCCTTTGCTAATCAGGGTCTGCCCCGGGTTGCACTTGAATGGGAGGCTGCATGTGAGCACTGTAAGATCTTCCGCTTAGGGCATGCAGCCGCTCGGGGAAGAACATCATCTGCTTGCTTGCATGCAGAAGGTTCCAAGTTTCCTCCTTGGCATCTCCAAGATAGGGCTGAGATTCCTATCTGTAACCTTGGAGAAGCCGCTGCCAATCTGTGCAGACATACTGAACTAGATGGACCAATGGTCTGACTCAGTATATGACAGCTTCCTATGTTCCCAAGAAGAGTTCAAGGCATTCATGGGACACTTCTTAGTGGGGCCTCAGAAAGGGACAGTGTGCTCTCTTTAAGCAGGCGGTGGAGGGGCAGGGGCGGCACGCATAAATGTATATATAGAAGGCCCCAGGTTTAATCACTGGCATCTCCAGGAAGGGCTGGGAAATACCCTTGCATGAAACCACAACGAAATGCTGCCAGTCAGTAGAGATAATACTGAACTGGTTTGATCAGTGGTCTGACACTACTGAAGGCAGCTTCATACAGCTGTTCATATAGCCTTGCATTAAAGATATGATCAGAGTTCTTTATGCAGGATACTACCTTATACCAGGATTGACGAGCAATATCAGGATGGCTTCCTGAACTGCCCCAAGCCACTTTTGGAAGGGCGGTATATAAATAAAATAAAATAAATAAAAATAAATAAATCTGATGGCAGGAGTGTGCCCTCTGTTAAAGAAACGGAGGAGCTGGACCCAGCAGCTTTGCTCCTGGATGCCCAAATGGCAACTGTGACTCAGAGTGCTTTTGCCCATCTTTGGCTGATGCACCAACTGCACCCAGTTCTGTCTTGGTTAGACCTGGCCACAACTATCCATGCCTGAGTTGTCTCTTGGTTGTCAGTCGGGCTGCCCTTGGAAGACCCTCTGGAAACTTAAGCTGGCCCAAAATGCAACTGCAGGGGATTTGACAGATCCAAGGCTTTAGAATCACAGCATGCCATTGTGGCTCCAGCTGCATCGATTGCCTGGGCAAGACTCAAGGTGCTGGCAATGCCCTTGAAAGCCCTAAATGGCAGAGAGCCAAGGTGCCTTCAGGACCGCCTTCATCCAGCCTAGTCTGCCTCTCCCTTGAAATCATCTGGGGTCCCCCTCTTATACTTCCCACAGTGTTCTAGCTGGTGGTGACACGTGAGAGGGCCTTCTCCATGGTGGCTCCCACAATGTCGGACTCCTTGCTAAATAAGATGCGGTTGGTGTTCTCCCTTCCCGTTATTTGGCACAAGCAGAGAACCCTGGCCTTTCAGCATAACTTCCCTGATTTTCTTTGGCTCTTCAGTGTTTTCAATTCCCTTTTGCCATTTATCTGTTTGTTCTGGCACTGCTGTCTTTTGGGTGTTTTATTTTAAATTATTTTATTGAGGTTTTTAATGTGTTATTGTGAACCATTTTGGGTCTCTTGTGGAGAAAAGCGAAGTATACATTTTTATTTTTTTTAAGAAGCACTGTGTGGAATATGGCCTCCAAGTTCTTGTGTGGGCGATATTTTGCTGCTATTATATTGTTTGAATAATTAGTTTGATATTGTTTTTATTGTTCCTTATTTTATTGTTGCTGTTAGCTGCCCTGAGGAAGGGACCATAAGCAGGACACATGTTTTTCCAAATAAGCCAACTGTGATCCATTAAGTGCAGATTGCAGACAGCCCTGGAAACCAACCGTCTGTGCGTTGCTGCTTGCAGGCTACTTTCCCTACACAGGGAAGCAAGTACCAGTCAGATCAAGGGCCAGTGACCTCCTCTCTCCCCTCCTGCAGGTTGCCCGGTCTCAAGGGAGAGGCATTTTTCTCTTCCGGAAACTCAAGGATGTGATTGACTGGAGGAAGGTGAGATGCCTCCTTCTTCTCACCTCTCAGGAAGGGATTATTTGGGAACAGCCCGCCTTAAAGCTTTGCTCGGTGAGCAGCAGCACTTAGCACCCGCTGCTAGAGGCTGGGGCCCCTGGCTTCCTCCTGCGCTCTGCTTGCAGGGTCATGTGGGGGGGAGGGCCATTGTGTGGGTCATCCCACCATGGGGCGGGCTGGGTCGGACGGAGGGCTTTTGGTCTCTTTCACTCCTATTAATTCAGTCCTCTGAGACAACATAGCACCGCCCCCAGAGAAATCTGGACTTTGTAGCCTTGGGTGTTTCTGTGCAATGTCACCGCTTCTGCTGCTGGGGAAACCTGGGAACTGCGGTCCAGAGAGAGTGCTGAGCAAAACGCAACTTGCTCTGGGCAGCAAGCCCAGCGTCTGAATTCACTTTACATCCCCACAGGCAGGCTGCTGTCTTTCAAAAGTCCTCCTAATAGGACAGCCCATGTAATTTATTCTTTTCCAGCCCCACATGTGGTGGTCAGTCAAACCTTGATATATATATATCACACACACACACGTATGTTTTCATGTTCAGGGCATGGCCTCCATATTTGGGGGTTGAAAGGAATCTTCCTCTAGGTCAGGTAAAGGAATTACCTTATTCCTCTTTTGGGCGGGTAGGACAGGGATAGTATTTGCTTCCAACTGCTTCAGGTGCTTGCAGACATCCTCCAGCAGCCCTATTTTGTTTTTAAATTTTTGCATCTTGCCTTTCTTGTCATAAACAACCCAAGGTGGCCTACAGTAATAAATGAACAATATAGAACACAAAAAAAGCAAGGTGGAGATTCCACAAACAGTCTCACACCCTGCACAAAGGTGCTCTGCAGCCCTCCGGTGGTCTGCCAGCTTCTGGGGCGTGGCAGCCTGGGGTGTGGGAGGAAGTCCTGCAGGTGGACTGGAAGGCCAGTGGGTCCCTCCTCCAGTGACCCTGGATTTCTGGGATTTGTGTCACGGCATGTTGCACAAACGGGCAACCGTCAGGAGCCATGACAGTGACTTAGTGCCAGGGATGCCTGTCGGTTGAGGGCCAGCGGTCTCAAGCAAGTGAGCCAAGCTGCAGGGCAGGGCAGGGTTCTCAAACCTGGGTCTGGGGATGATGGAAGTTGAAGTCCAACAACATCAGGCCGGGGGTGGGGCAAGTTTGAGAACCCCTGGCAAAGGCAAAACCCTCGAGACGGTCAGCCTTGAGTCTGATCTCAGGAAAAGTTCCTTTCTGGCATCAAAATATTAAATAAATAAATAAATTATTAAATTAAATTATAATTATATTATATTATATTATATTATATTATATTATATTATATTATATTATAGCAAGCAGCCTAGAGAAAAAGGCAGGCAGGCCTTAGATGCTGGTTCCATTGCAATCTGAGTCACATGGCTTCTTTCACAGGATGGTGTTCGCTGCGATGACCAGAAAGATGAAATCCCCGTTGAGAATTACGTAGCTCAGCGCTATATCGAGAATCCATATTTAATAGGTGGTAAGTCTCTGTACCCGTCTACAGTGTGACTTCCCGTGCTAATCATGGTCATTGGCCAATATTTTGATGCAAGTTTTGGGCAGTATAGAAATATTTTAAATAAATAATTTAAATAAATATAAAGGGCAGCCCTCCATCGACCGTGGGGACCCACTGGGGCTGCTGTGCAACTTCTAAGGCAACCCCAAAGGTGTAGCAATGGGGCTGCTGTGGAGTGGGTGCCATGCTGTGCAGCACTAGAGAGGCACTGCTCTGTCTTGGGGGAAGGAGCAGCTTGTCATAATGAGCTGGGGGCAGGGGGGAGCGGGGAGAAGGCACAGCTGCCTCTGCCTCTCACCTCACACACTACCTGCAGGCTGGCCATTCGTCAGGTAGAGCTGCGCAGTTAATTTTGCAGCTCCAACTGACAAATGTCCGGCCTGCAGGCCGCGCAGCTCTCATTAACACTGGGGCAGGGCGGGATGGGAGAGAAAGGAGCAAATGGAGCTCTAGGAAGGAGAGGCAGCTGTGCTGCATTTGCCTCTCCTCTCTGTTCGTAGCTGCAGGGCTGTTGTGGGTTTCAAGGGGAGTGTCAGCCAGTGCTTCCGCATATTTCCTCGTTGTCCTTTCCATTGTTCGACCTTTGCGGCTGCCTTGAAGTTGTATAGCAATCCCAGCAGGTCCCTGCCATCAATGGAGGGCTGCCATAACTTGGCCAGAGTTAATAAAGAGGGACAAATTAACCAGTTGTGGGGCATTTAGGTGCTCACCAATGGAATCATGACATCCTCGGCACTGCTCTTAAAACGACAGTCAGCACAGACAGTTCTGAGCTAGATGGACCAAGGGTCTGACTTGCTATAAGTGTGCTTTCATATGTTTTTGAATTTGGAATCCTTCCCCCACCACACACCCCCTTTTACTGGTGGTTATAAAACCCAAGATTTAGGAAGCTTCCCTTCTACCGAGTCAGACCCTTGGTCCATCTAGCTCAGTCCTGTCTGCACAGACTAGCAGCGGCTTCTCCAAGGTTGCAGGCAGGAGTCTCTCTCAGCCCTATCTTGGATAGAACTTGGAACCTGCCCCAAGGTGCTTCCAATCTGAATATGTCATCGTTTGGTTCTGGCACATGAGAAATCAAGAGCACAGATTGTACAGTGGGCTGTGGGACACCTCCAGCCTCAAAGGCAGGATGCCTCTGAGTACCAGTTGCAGGGGAGTAATGGCAGGTGAGAGGGCACGCCCTCAACTCCTGTCTGTGGCTTCCAGCGGCATCTGGTGGGCCACTGTGCGAAACAGGATGCTGGACTAGATGTGCCTTGGGCCTGATCCAGCAGGGCTGTTATGTTCTTATGTACAGTGTCTTATGTATAGTGTCTTATGTTCTTATGTACAGTGTCTGATGCATTATTTTTCTTTGGCTTTGCAGGTCGGAAGTTTGACTTGAGGGTGTATGTCCTTGTCATGTCGGTGAGTGAATGCGTGAGCATGCCTGTCCCCCTCGCCCATACTGAGGTGATTGCTAGCTTGGGGGGCCTTGCTATTCACCCCGTGTTTCTCTGTCTTCTAGTACATCCCCCTCAAGGCCTGGCTGTACCGAGATGGCTTTGCTCGCTTCTCCAACACACGCTTCACTCTGAATAGTATTGACGACCATTGTATCCTGCCCTATCCATGCTTAACATAGGCTGCTTGTCCTTGGGAAAAGGCAGGTCCATTTTCCACTGGACACCTCCACCCTTAGTGCAGGAACCCAGCTTTGCAGACAGCAGAGCCCCTTCTGAGGCAGAGCTGGTCTTGGTCAGCTGAGAGGAATCAACAGAATCTGAAGTAACTGACATGTCTATGCTACAGCAGTTGTGAGCAGCCCTTCCACTCCCCTTTTAGGGTCTGTGAGGTCCCTGAGGACCTTTGGAGCATCCTTACCACTCTTTTTACTCTGGCACCTCAGAGGTTATGTGGTAAACTGGAGGTTATGTGGTAAACCAGATTAGATGGTATAGCAAATTATTTAAGCCCAGCCTTTGTCTCAGAGCAAGCCGACATGGGGGGAAGAAAAATGCTGATTCATTCCCTCCATGTTTGCTCAACAAAGGCTGTTCCTTTAAACTTAACAATTTCTTGGTAGATATATTGCTGCCACCATGCCCACTTTTTAACAGAGTTTAATCCCTCCTTGGTGTGGGCAAAATTCCAGGGAAACTCTCCTTTTACCAATGGAAAACGTGGTAAGAAAACTTGGTATGATGCTGAACAATTAAGATTGAGGCATGTTTGCACCAGAGTAAAAAAGCCTTTTTCCTGAGTTAAAAATCCACTCAGAGGCAGATAAAAATACAAAGAACGAAAATAGAAAAACTTTATTCAAAATACTACAGACTGCTTCAGTCTAAGGCTCTCTCAGCTTTAAGTTACAGGTAAAAGGAACACTCAGTAACTACAAGAATACTTCAAAAAGTACCCTTGATATTGGGATGGCACACTTTAAAAATTGTGGTTACTCAGTTGTATAGAACATAAATGCAAGAAACTACAAAAAGCCCCCTTGAGAGTTGACAGAGACTTTTACAATGCCCTAGTTGGAAAAGGGCATTGGCTCAGTTTGCCTTGATTTGTTATGTTACAAATAGAAACACAATAAACCATTTGTAGGGATCTGCCTAGCACAAAAAGAGAGAAATCTAATGCGAGTTAGCTAACAAACTGTTCTCTTGTTAAACATTTCCCCGAAGCCAAAGCCCTGGCTTCTTTCCTGAACTCACAAAATCCATGGTAGAGACTTTAGGCCGCGGCAGTCATCCTGGTTGCTGCCATTGCCTGGCCAGCCAACCTGTTGTTTGCCCTGCCTGGCTCCAACTGAGCACAAAGATAGCCTTCGCTTCCTGCTGCCAGGCTCTCTAGGTCCCAGTCATCGTGTGCTGAGTGGCTGATCCCCAGAGGTCACTGCCTGTCAGTCAGGTCAGGGTTAACTTCTGGTTGACTCTTTAGGAGAAAGGAAAAGCTGTCCCTGACTGATCATAACAGATGGATATCTGGTTGCTCCAGGTTTACCCTTGGGACTAAATCTACCCATTACCAATAGCTGGCTTAAAGAGCAGCAGGGTTCTTAGGAAGTGTGAGGGATGAGTGACTGAATTGAGCGTTACCAGCTTCCAATCTCCCCGCCACATATATATATACACACACACACACACACACACACACACACACACACACACACAGACCCACCCTTTCCATTGCTTTTCTGAAAGAAGGTGGAGGGAACCATTGGAATTGCAGAATTCCACCAAGTACAGTTTGGCTCTAAGATACACAATTTGCAAGGACATGCTTGTCCCCATGTGTTGCTTGTACCTTGAATTTTCAAGTACAAGCTTAAAGCATTGGGCATGAACACCTAAAATAACATACGGCCATGTGTGAACTGATGCCTAGACCAGCCCTCTAGCTCCCAAGTAAAGGCAGCATGCCATAAAGTGGTACACATCAAACTCAGGACTCTCTAACCACACAACAAATCTTGGTCTCTTCTAGGTTATGGCAAGATACATTATTATTATTATTATTATTATTATTATTATTATTATTATTTTACATTTATATCCCGCTCTTCCTCCAAGGAGCCCAGAGTACTACATACTTGAATTTCTCTTTCACAACAACCTTGTGAAGTAGGTTAGGCTGAGAGAGAAGTGACTGGCCCAGAGTCACCCAGCTAGTTTCATGGCTGAATGGGGATTTGAACTCAGGTCTCCCCGGTCCTAGTCCAGCACTCTAACCACTATACCACGCATTTCCATTTTCCTAGTAAATGTAAGAAAATGTTGTCCATTTTTTTTTCTGTCTGTGTTTTCCGTCCAGTGACTGGAGTTCTGAGGCTAGGTAGCCAGTTACATGAGTGGGAGGATAAATGAATGGGCCGCTGAAGCCAAAAGAGGCTCTTAAGAGCCAAGTCCATCTTCTGGCTCCTAAGAGCATCCCTTTCCATTTGCACAATCCTTACCTCCCACCTCATGCCAGATGTTCACCTGACGAATGTAGCTGTGCAGAAGACAGCCCCTGATTACGATCCCGAGAAGGTGAGTAGCGATGACCCAGCAAGTAAATAGCTCAACCGTTCCTTGTCTCTGGGACTGGTGGTGTTTGCAAGTGGGAGGCCGCTCAGCCATGGGGCTCAGTGAGTGGCTGTAGTGACAGCAACAAGCCCAGCTGCCCAATTCCAAGACAGATGCCCCATTTCAGCAGGCATGTGTAGGTCCTTCCCCTGCAAGCCCAGCCTCAGCCTGACTTTCCAACTTGCCTTGCAGACCTACACTCCTTTGAGTCACATACTAGTTAAACTTACAATGTCCTCCCCTTGTACATCAGGTGGGGCAGTCCATCGTTTCTTTAGAAAAATCAAACAGCACCACCAGCTGTTTAAATATGCAAACTGCTGGAACACCACAAATGCAGAACATCCATGTACAGTTGAGTCGCAAGCCTGCAAGAACTTAGGCAGACAGCTCTTTTGTCTGTCACATTTCTATCTCCAAGTTGCTCAGGGCACTTACATGGGGCTTCTCCTGTTTAATTCTCATCACAGCCCCTTAGGGAGGTTAGGCTGTGAACAATGAGCTTTGAACCCAGTCCTCTGCAGTCTGAGCCCAGCGCTCTGCCCACTGCACTCTGCCACCATTGCTCTCTTGTGTGGGCAGGGCTGCAAGTGGATGATCCAGCAGTTCCGCCTCTTCCTGACGGCCAAGCATGGGGCAGAAGCAGTAGAGATCCTCTTTGCTGAGATGGACAACATTTTCATCAAGAGCCTGCAGAGCGTCCAGAAGGTCATCATCAGCGACAAGCACTGCTTTGAACTCTATGGTTACGATATCCTGATCGACCAGGACCTGAAGCCGTGAGTGGGTGGCCTCTGGTCTAGGCAGCTGTGGATGCTGCAGAGCAGAAAGTCCCAAATTTGCCATATTGGGGTGGGAGTGGGGAGCATTGTGCGGGGTAGGGGCACACAATTCAAAAGGAGGAGGGGAGAAGGTGGTGCAAGGCTATGGGAGTAGGACTTTTGGAGAAAGGATCCCCAGGTACCTGCAGTCCACTCTCGACTGTGGTGATGGCTACTAGCTTGGGTGGCTTTAAAAGGGACTTCGGCAAGTGGCTCTTTCCCCGTCCTGCTACTTGAAGTCTTTTAACTGCAGATGCCAGAGACTGGAGAGCACAATGGTTAGCTGTGGGTCCTCTCTGCACATTGGAGGCACATCTTGAAAACTGCCAATATTCCTCAGGCACACACAATTCTGCAATCTCCAGGGTTTCCATCAAATAGCAGGAAGGTGCATTTCTTGTGCATCCAGGAGGCATCCATAGTCCAAACGTGAGACTACTAGAAATGAGGCCACTACCTGTTCTTCGACGTGCAATGGCACAAAGGCCATTGCCACTGTGCTCAACACAATTGGGCTTTGCGCCTGTGCAGAGACCTCAGTTTCTCCAAGCTAAACCTTGTCTCCAGTAATTGGGCGTTAGCCCCGCCCCCTCCGATGGTATGCATATGTGTGCAGGCTCCCTACACCAGTCTTTTCTTGTCCACTGGCAGATTGACATCTCCTATGAGTTGCTCCGAGCTACTTTAAAAAACCCCTCAAAACCCCACACTCATATTCTCTCCTTCCTTTTTACTCTCTCTATCTACTATTATAATTTAGTACCCTTCCTTCCTATTGGTTAGTGTGTTTATTTCTTCCGTGTCCCCCACCCCACGCCTTCGGGGGTCAGCATTTCTCAACTGTCTTGCCTCCTATGGCCAGCAAGGTCTCTTTTAAATTCTGTGAACATTGTAGGGCCAAGCTTCCCTCCACCGATGAGCACAACCACTGCCTTTTTTGCCTTGGTGAGGCACATAAAGTAGTGCACTGTGCAAAATTCACCAAGCAGGCCAGAAAGAACTGGGCCTCTCGCCTTAGATCGTGGCTTTGAGAACAGGCCCTAACATTGTCTCAAGTGGCATCTAAACCCCGCTGCCATGCAGGTAGTGACCAGTACTTCCCTGCATAATTGGGGCTTGCAGCCCCCTGTTTCTGTGTTGCCACCCACCAGCATGTCCTCGGGTGCATCCAAATAGGCTTCAGAGCCCGCGGCTCCTAATTCTGCCTCCTCGGTATCGACTAACTTGGTTTTATCTACCAACGGCTCATTCCCATCTTCATCAAAAGCATCCAGTTCAACCGTTTCTGCAGTACTTCGGTCACAATTCCTACCATTCTTGCCCTTCTTCAAGAGGGTGCATGGTTTGTTTCTTTGGATCTCAAAGATGTGTATTATCACTTCACCATCCATCTACAGCACCATCGTTATCTCCGTTTCAAAGTAATGGACAACAAACACCTATTCAAATATCTTCCATTTGGCTTGCCTCCACAGCATGGGTTTTCACAAAATTAATGGCCCCTGTCGTGGCCTTTTTACATCAACATGGAGTGGCAAATGGACCGCCCTGCTCTACATTCTCTCTACTGCCGCTGCTTCCTCCTGGACATAGACCTCTTTGCGTCCCACCTGAACGCTCAATGTTACCAGTACTGCTTCAGGGCTGGAATAGGCCATTGCTCCTTGGGCGACGCCTTTGCAATCTCCTGGGATGAACATCTCAGCTTACCTCTTTCCTCCCATCCCTCTAATCCCCAGGATCCCACAAAAGATGTTACAGGACCAGCCAGAGTGCATCCTCATCACTCTGTGGACCCTGATTCCCTCATCTCTTTCACCTCTCCTTTGGCCTCTACAGTCACCTTCCACCCTGCCTTACCTTCTCACTCAGCAGTTTGGCCTCCTGCATCACCCCAGCGTTCTCCGCCTTTGCCTCACTACATGGTGGATCTGGCCTCTTTTTCACAGGATCTCTCTGTCAGCAGCCCGCAATCCTGCAACAGTCCTATCATCATAAATGGCCCCACTTCCTTAAGTACCTACACTCCAAGGATGCTTCCCCTGCTACCTTTTGAACTCAGCATGTTTGTGCTTATCTTTTTTCACTGAAGGAATCTTGCCTAAAGTTATCCTCTCTCAGAGTTCACCTAGCTGCCATGGTTGCCCATTCTCCTCCTAATTCCAAGTCTTGGTTCCAAGACTCCACTATTAAATGTTTTTTGAAAGGACTCTCCCACCTGTTACAGCTCTTGCATGGGACCTTTCCCTGCCTCATGGGCCCTCCATCCCAAACCCCTGGCTTCTGCCTCTCCTGACCCTGCTCTCTTGCAAGGTGGCCCTCCTCGTCACCATCACCTCTGTGAGGTGTGTCAGCGAACTCAGAGCTCTCCGGGTGGACTCCCCATACCTCATTTTCACAAGGACAATGTGGTCCTACATACAGATGTCTCCTTCCTGCCTAAAGTTGTCTCCTCCTTTCACCACTCACAACTGCTTACCTTGCCAGTGTTCTTCCCAGATCCTATGGGTGATGCTCAATGCCGCCTATACACTCTCGATATACGTAGGGCACTTGTGCATGACGTCCACCTGACCTCTTGAGTGAAACTCCTCTTAAGCTCTTTTTCTTTTATATACTTGGGCCCTAATAGAGATTGATAGGCCTCTACTCAGACTATTTCTTGTTGGGTGGTCCAGACCACCAGTCTATGTTATCAGATCATTAAGAAAGCAGTACCTGCCTCTCTGAAAGCACATTCCACCAGGGCTATGGCGGCCTCTACTGCTTATGAAAGAGCAGTCCCTCTAGAGGTCATCTGGCAGCCTGCAACATGGGCATATCCTATATGCAGCACTACACCTTGGATGTTTGTTCCCATAAGGATGCTGCCTTCAGAAGCACAGTTCTTCAGTCACTCTTCACGTGACTTCCCACCTTCAGGTAAGATATGTACAGGGTGCAGCTTGCTATGTACCCAGTTGTGTTGAGCACAGAGACCATGCCGAAGAACAACAGGTTGATTGCCTGTAACTGTGGTTCTGTAACTGGTAGTCATCTGTGCTCTTACCTGCCCACCCAACCTCCCCTCTTTAGTTTTCAAGGTCGATGGACTCAGTGACTAGAGAAGGGAGCCTGCACACTTGTGCATACCATTGAAGGGGACGGGGCTACCATCCAATTACTAGAGAGGAGTTGTAACTTGGAGAGACTCTGAGGTCTCTGGGCAGGCGCAAAGCCCAATTGTGTAAGAGCACAGATGATCACTAGAAGACCCATAGATACAGGTAAGCAACCTGTTGTTACACTGACACACACACAACGTCCAACATCCAGTTCCCTGTATTACATTTCTAAAACAGTCCATGCAATCCATATAGAGAGGGTAGCAGCTCACAAAATAAGGGTTGCCATCTCCAGCTACAAAGACCACCAGTGCTGAAAGGCTCAGATGTTGAGAGAGGAGGAGGTGCTTTATTACAGCCCTGTACAGAGCTAGGCTTGGGCCACATGTTGAGTTTAGAAAATACAGACTTAAAACTGTTTTAAACTATCCCCCAAGGAAAGGAAGAAAGTGTAGATATGTAGGGGGTTGGCCTCCCTTACAGGACTCTCAGCTTCTCACACACAAACTATGATTCCCAGGGGCTCTTTGAAAAAGCCAAGGCAGTTTAAATCCTCTCTCTTTTTAAAGGAAGTGATAAGACAGGATTTCTTGCAAAACCTGAAATGTTATTTGGCTCTTGCTGTTGATTTGTACACTCCAAAGCAAGAGAGACTGGAAATCAAGGAGAGAAAAGACCAGCAAGTGAGAAACGGGCCTTTTTGTGCTCTCTTAGGCTTCTTGCCCGCCAGCCACATTTTATTTTGACAAGGAGATCTGGCACAATCTGACTGAAACCTGCCATGCTCCTCTGAGCTTTGTCCTCCTGGTCTTGCCCACATGCACACTCCGCTCTCTCCTCTGCCCTGCCTGCTGGTTCAGCTAGCGCCCTTGGTGGCTTGTCAGCATCGCTCCTGCACCTCCACCATGGCCCTGGGGACAGCTTTATTTAAAAGGAGCCGATAAGCCAGACGCCAGTCACACCACCGTCTGGAGCAGCCAGGCCTTCGCTTTGCATTCTCGTCTCCTGTGCTCACAGCCACACAGAGCGTGTCTCAGCAGCTGACAAAGTTGGGAGTAGTAAATCTAGGCAGTATATCTGTCGTCCAGCTGCTTTGCTTGTTTATGGCTTATTTTCCAGAAGTCCTCTCAGTCGAAATCCGGATAGGTACAGGGCGGTTTCCAACATTCTGTCACATTCGAGTGTGACCAAGAAACAGAATTCAAAGCAGACCTGTTCAAATGGGGCCATGGGAACCAAGCTAGCCCCTTGTGTTACATGGGACAGAAGATGTCTTTACTTAAGAAACTGGCCTCAGGGCAGGATGGGAAGGTGGGGCTGGGAAAATAGTTGGCTCGCTCTCTATCGCTCCTTCTCCTGTTTGTCAAACGCAACAATAAACTTGCTGTAAGTTGACGGAGAGACAGAATCTACAGAGGGACTACTCTGAAGATAAAGAGTAGGCATTCGTCTCAGAGGTTCGGTTCAGCTCTAGAGAGCAATGCAGTCTGCAGGAGTGTTGTGGGAAAGCCAAAATGTGCTCCTCCCAGTAACTGAGATCATTGGGCGATTTGGTATCAAGCCAAATGGTGTCCCCAAATGTACCCTTTTACCTGCTTCCCTCTAAGTGAATGGAAGCCATTCTCTCCTATGGGGAGCAGTGAAGAGCTGCACATAGGCACTCTCTAAAGAGGGTTTGGCTCCTGCTCAGTGGAGTTGTCATTAGCTTTGCAGTTGTACAGGAAGCAGGTGGCATGTTCAGGGGCTAGCTCACCTTCTGCCAGACCCGGCCTTGATCCACACAGTCACGGCACCAAGTTCAGAGCCACCTCCTCCATAACTACAGACTTGTTCAGTGGTTGAACCGCAGAACTTGCTCCTTCCAGTTCCTGATACTGTGTTGTGCTTTCCACCATAGTTGGCTGCTTGAAGTTAATGCTTCCCCCTCCCTCACTGCCAGCAGCCAGGAGGACTATGAGCTCAAAACCCGTCTTCTGGAGGATACGCTGAACATAGTGGACATGGAGGGCAGGTGAGCAGAGCACAGTGGGCATGTATTTGGGGTGTACAAGGCGTGTCCGTCAGTTTGTTTAGATTCGGGGTTTCCAACCTGTGGTTCTCCAGATGTTGCCAAACTACAACTCCCATAACCTTCAACCACAATAAATTGTAGCTGGGGATGATGGGAATTGTAGTTCAGCAACATCTGGAGTACCATCAGTTGGGAACCCCTGGTTTAGACTGACAGAAGTAATCTGCCTTTCTGCCCTTTCTTTAAATAAGGGTGTAACAGGAGTCACCATGGATGAAAAGAAGCCAGTGATCATGAGTGTAAAGTGGGTTTTGCTCCTCGCTCCTGCTTAGTTTCCCAGCCATCTTGTCAGTACTCTAAGCCCTGTCTAGTGGTGTGCACAAAACTGGTTTGCCCGGTTCGGTTAGAGTCTGGACCAAACCCGAACCGGGCATGTTCGGTTTTGTGCCCCCCGGCTAGAACCTCAGCTCAGATTCAAGCAGGTTCAGGGCTTGAATTGTGTCTCTGTGTGTGTGTTTTAAACAACTCACTGGTGGCCTCTGGGGGTGGGGTCTCCAAAGGTCCAGCGGCAGAAGCTGGCAAACCAAATACCCCACAGTAGTGCCATTACTCAAGTACTTAATATATGAGTGGGTGGTGGTGATTTTATTGTTTTTGCGGGAAGTTTGCACATGGGAAGGCAGGGTGCAAATATTTATAATGAACCAAAACTTGAGACTTAGCCTTTGTTCCTACAGATTGACAGGAAAGGAGAAACGTGTTGGGGGCTTTGACCTGATATGGAACGACGGTCCTGTCAGCAGAGCAGATGGGAATTTAGATACTCCAATGAATGGATTTGTGGCAAACACACATCTAGGTATTTGGCTGAGAGGGAGGTGGCTGGGTGGCTCTTGGGAGGCACTGAGCAAATTCGGCAAAGATAGGGTTTCATAACATGCCAGAGGCTGCTGCTTTGGCTATTCTTCCTCTAGGCCTTTTACTCCAAACCAGACATACTCACCACAGGAGAGCTGGTCTTGTGGTCGCAAGCAGGACTTGTCCCCTTTGCTAAGCAGGGTCTGCCCTGGTTGCATCTGAATGGGAGACTAGAAGTGTGAGCCCTGCAAGATATTCCCCTCAGGGGATGGAGCCACGCTGGGAAGAGCAGAAGGTTCCAAGTTCCCTCCCTGGCAGCATCTCCAAGATAGGGCTGAGAGAGACTCCTGCCTGCAACCTTGGAGGAGCCGCTGCCAGTCTGTGAAGACAATACTGAGCTAGATAGACCAATGGTCTGACTCAGTATATGGCAGCTTCCTGTGTAGACAGATTATCAGAGGCTTAAGGGCAGGGGCACAACTCAGTGATGGGTCATATCACCTGCATGCAGAAGACCCCAGATCTACTCCCTGACACTTCCAGGCAGGGCTGGGAAAGAGCAGTTGCTGAAACCCTGGAGAGCCACTGCTGTCGACATCGACAGTATTGAGCGGGATGAACCCACGGTCTGACTCCGTAGAAGGCAGCTTTGTGGGTACAGAAGACAAGCTGCTGTACCAGCCTGAGCTGCCTATGATCCAACCAGTATTCTCAAAAGATAAGCTGCTCTTGAAGCTGCTTTGCTATAGCTCCCTGAAAGCACTCCCGCCCACTCAGTCTCTCCAGCACCCATTCCGCGCCTCCCAGAGGCACCTACTCAAGAGATCAACCCATGGTGGTTTCCAGTCTCGGCTTGATGCTGAGCTGAAGAGACTTGGCTCTCTCGTCCAGTTCCACTCCCCTCAGGCGAGGCGCCCATCACAGGCGGCCAGGTACTACTGAGGGGCGAGAGGCGCCCACAGCATCTCCCCCCGGCCTCACTTTCAAACGGAGTGAAGCACCGCTCAGTCAGAGTGGCTGGTTATCTTCCGACCCCACAGAGGAGACAAGTCACACGTAACGCCTTGTTATCGCTTTCATTCCAGGCTACAACAACGACAGAAAGAAACAGCTGAAGCAGCTTTTCAAGTCCGTTCAGACACAGCAAAAAAACTAGCACTTGGCCAGGGCACTCTGCAGAAGAGCAATGGCCAGAAGCCGAGGGCTGCTTTTGCGCTGCTGCGGCCTTGAACTGGGGCCACTTGCCAGTCCTGCTGCCTCAGCATGTGGCTGCTGGGTGTCCCTCCCATCCTGCCGCACACACTTTGGGGAGGGGATCCCTGGCTCCTCAGGCAGGCCGGCCGACTACAGGCATGGTGCAGCTTCTAACCAGAATGTGTTGCAAGGTCAGGCCCATTGCCGGAGGTGGGTTTTTTGGCCGTGAGCACAAAGAGTGCTCAGCGGCAGCACCAGCGGAGCGGGGGGGGGCACTCTTTTCAGTCTCCCAGCTTGGCAGCTGCTCTGCTGTGATGTCATCCACAGTGAAGGTCGGACAGAACGAAGCTTCCCTACTCAACACACCGCCAGCCCCCAGTGCATTGCAGTGAGTGTGAATAAAGGCGAATGCCTTAATACCACTAAGAATTAAGAAACCTGCCCCTTTGGTTTTTGGCTAGGGAGCGACGGGAAGGATGGTGTGGGGCAGAGCGCATCTGAGTGGCCTGCTGGCCCTATTGAAATCCAGGCCATGTCTACGTGGGATTTTGGAGCAAGGGCGTATGTGGGGCACGGCTGACCTCCACAGTTCACACATATACACAATACCGGCTTTTCTCTGTAGGCAGGCAGGGACAGTCAAGTGACCCTTGGCATGCTTGAAGCTCGCCCATGCCAGACAGCATCATCATCTAGGCAGAGAATTACCTACCCATCTGGTACCAAAGTACCACAAAAGAGCAGAGCGGTCTCCCCTGCAGATGTGCCCTGCACCCATTTCCACACACTTAAAGGCCGTAGCATGAGAAATGAAGCCAAAGCCACAGAGCTTAAAACTCACCTCTCTAGGGCAAGACCTCGATTTTATGGTGAGCTAGAGATGAATGGGTTTCACTGTTTGGGGCTCACTAACTTGTAACGGAAGCACAAGCTTCTGGCAGAGGACTCTGCTCAAGTAGCAATTTAAAGGTGATAACCCCAAACAGCATCTTGCATAAAAGCCCAGCTCGGAGAATCCCCAGCTGCTCTGGGCAACCAAGCCAAAGCAACCGGAGCGGCGTTAAGCTTTGCAGCAGGGCCCAGGCAAGGATGGCGAATCCAAGAATACCGGTGGCGGGTTGCAGGCAGAAGCGGGCCGTCAAGCATGGCCCCCCTCGCCTGGTGGCAGCAGCTTCACCCAGTCACATGTGCTGCAGTGTGAATGCTCCGCCATGCATCAAGCTCGCAGCACCCTTCCATGTGCTGAACATACATTCTGAAAGTTTCAGGACATGGAAAGGCTGGAGCTCTCCCAAGAGCTGTCAGCACCAAACCATTGGGTGGCTTCCCCTAGCCAGCGTGGCCCGAAGGTGATCGGGGTCCAATGATGCATGCCGTGGGGCTGCATGGGCTCCTTTTTGGACCCTCATCAGTCAGCTGCCAGCCCAAGGGGCTGCAGTCATGGGGAGTGACTGATGAACTCCAAGGCTGTGCTCTGCTGAGGGATTTGGTTGAGGTTGACAGATGTTGGTGTCTGTAGTAACCCCTCTTCAAAACTCACGACTGTAACCTCAGAACAGCAAAGAACATACCTACGGAACGTTGCTGGATTACACATGAAATAACCATGGAGTGAATGAGAATGGGACAAGACAGAGAAGAGGAGCAGGGTAATAATGGCAGGTTTCAAGAAAGCAAATTGGGAAGGTGTCCTGGCCAGGATTCCAACAGTTAACCTTAAATAGAGGTGGAAGCAAAACACCATGTGTACAATTTGATGCTGCTGACTGATGAGGATGCTTAATGCAAGGCCTGGAGCTTGTCCTGGAGAGCCAGGAGTAGGAAAGTGTGCCACCTACTGGTGGATACTAGGCACTCACAAAAGCTCAGGTTGAGGGGCTACACTTCCCTAAGGACTGTGGCTGAAACACTTTCTCGCCCCCCTCCATGTATACACACATTCTTCAATGGCTTCTCCAAAACTGCCATTCTTCAATGGCTTCTCCATAGTCAGTTGGCATAACTGTAAGAATTAAAGCCTCTCAAATCCCAAACCGATGGCACCGTTTCGAACTGGAGAAAGCTGTGCAGAAGCGCCAGCAGGTGTCTGGCCAGGGCTGAGGGACAGGGCAGGCATGTTACCCACCCGGAACACAACACTCTTCACACAGTGCAGCAAGACAGACTGCTGGGCAAAGGGGCAGTTGCGGCTTTCTGGGCTTAGTGCCCAGAGTTTTTAACAGAGGAGAATTGCTGACTTTAGACAATGGATCATAACGCCAGTCAGCTGAGCAAGAGAACACTTTCCATCACTCACCACCACGCGTGTTGGATATAAGTGTACAATTCAATTTATTACCACAACGCCACGCTTTTTAACTAAGCATTCGCATCCGGGAAGAGAGTGGCATGGCTGTTCGAGTCCTACCACTTCCTTTCCAGCACTTAAAAACGAACAGCCCAACTGTTATTTAACACTGCATCAGCTTGAAATGACAAAACGGTGGTCTGTTCCAGCTGTCCGGCTCTTCAGGTTTCAATGCTCAAACTGCAGGGAATGATCTGCTTAAGCATGTTCCTCCATTCAGACTTGCAGGAAACCTCACCGGCGGCTGGAGTGTCTCAGAAAGCAGATGCTCCAACAGCTCAAGAAACACCAGCTTCAGAAGTGTGCGTTTGCAGGAGAAGCAATCTTTGGCACTGTGAGCGATTCCCTTTGGGTTTGGGTTTGTGGGAGAGAGCTGCTAAGTCCATGCGATGACACCGCTTCAGCCTTCCAGCACCTTTTTAATGAAGCACATTTCTTCAGTGCTCAGGGGTTTCAGGCTGTAGCCCTTCAACTCTGGCTTACCTTAGGAAAGAACAAAGAGATGTTGAGCTGAACCACCAAAAGGTTGTGTGGAAGCGTAAGCCAAAGCACTGGGGAAATCTTGTGCCTTCCCGGAAATGTACAACTTGGCTCTTCTTCAGTTAGATATGCTATCTTTGGGTTGATGCATCTTGCCAGCTTCTCGTTATAAACTACCATTAGTCTGCACAACCCTATACAAAATTAATATAAGCAAAGGAGAAGTCCCCGGCCCAAGGAGCTTACAGTTAGATGCTTGGCAAGGGTAACAAAGGCTGAATGTAAGCCAACACAGGCGCTTAGAAAATGTTTCAATTGGGCATAAGAGTTAAAGGGCTGAGACAAAGGCTTCACAGAAGATTATTTTGCAGGCGGGCAGATGCACAAAGGAGCCTGCCTTGGAACAGCACGTGCAAGACTACTACTATGAATATTTATATACCACTTTTCAACATAAGTTCCCTAAGTGGTTTACATAGAGAAATAAAGAAGGATCCCTGTCCCCAAAGGACTCACAATCTAAAAAGAAACATAAGATAGACTCCAGCAACAGCTACTGGAGGGATGCTGTGCTGGGGATGGATTGGGCCAGTTGCTCTCCCCCTTGCTCAATTTTTTTTTTTAAAACCCATGACTTTTAAAAGGTGCCTCTTTGCTTAGTTAGCAGGGACTAATGTGGGCATCAACAACTCCAGTTTTTTAAACTGCCATTGAGAAATGCAGACAAAAATAGAGAGGAGAAGGCCTGGGGGGGAGGAGGAGGAACAAAATTTGGGGGGGAAATTGGGTTCCGCCCACCTACCTTCTTGGTCCCCCCCCTTCAAAACCTGGATATTTTGGGGAAACCAGCGGCGGCGGGGGGGGGGGATTCTCAAAATGTTCTGGTTACCTCCCCCAATTCTGTCACTAGAAGATTCAGTGGGTGCCATATTTATTGTCGGCGACTTCCGGTCATATCCAGAAGACAAGGGCAATAGGGTGGCAGGGAGGTATGCTGCCGCCCCGATGGGCATTGAGAAACATGGACGCCGGCGGGGGGGAAAAGATGGGAGGGTTGTAAGCACCCTCCCCCACTCTTAAAGGGAGACCCCCACCACCGTTGAACCAGCAGAACTGAAACAAAAAAATGGATTTTTAACTCCAGATATAAATTGGGCTACACTCTAACATGCAATAAAAACCCTGAATTGTGTGTGAAGTGCTCTCCGATAGCTCGCAGGGACTTTGGGGTAAATTTGGCTGATGCAAACTAAAAGTCGGGTGTAGAAAACATCCTGGCATTAAACTTTAAAGGGCTGTAAAGTTCAGCACCAGCACCCTTAATCGTGCCCAGAAACAAACTGGTAGTTTGTTTCTGCCGCTCACACAGGATTGATATTATATGATCCTCAAGTCCTGATCCTGTCAAGACTCTTACTACTGCATTTTGCACCAACTGAAGTTTCCAGAGGGTTTTCAAGGGCAGCCCTACACAACCTGCATTACAGCAATCCAATCAGGATGTAACAAGAGCATGGATGACTCTAGGTGGGTCTGGCTGGCCTAAGAATGGGCACAGCTAGCGCACCAACCAAAGTTGGGCAAATGCCTCCCTCCCGGCTCCCCACGCGAGCCACAGCAACCACGTGTTGCACTGCTCTAAGACACACACACACCCCGGTGCAAACCTGCTCCTTCAAAGGACTGCAATCCCATCAAGAACAGGCTGATCCACCATCCACAAAGCAGCAGTTATCCTGTCCGCAGAAGACTCCATCTTGCACAGATTTCATTTCAGGCTGTTAGCCCATATTCAATCCTTCATGGCCTTCAAACATCCATTCAGTTACAGCTTACCCATTCCGTAGTATTGTTTGGCAAAAACATTTGACCATGAACTCACTCTGTGAAGGAGGAAGAGTCCCTTCCTTCCTTTGGCACCTGACCACGAAGCAGGTGTCTCAAAGGCGCTCCCCAATATCAAGGAAGCCCTGGGCCCGATGAAACCCTGCTTGCCTTGACCTGCCTTCCCTTGGCCCCTGAATATTCCCTGCTCCCTCTCTTCAGCATCTGCAGGAAGCACACCTCACAGAGTGGATCTAGTTGGGCCATGGTCCCAATCTATCCCCCAAAACTCAACAAGGGAAAACACCACTTAGGATCTAGACACACCAGCTCCTAAAGCAACAACATCTGCTCAATCCAAGGCACTATTTCATTATTTAAGTTCTCAAAAATGCAAAAGCCTTGCCGCTGCTATGTTCCTTCTTAGAGCTGACTCTTTCTGTATTGATTGCACCATTTCAGTCTGAAGAGATGGCCAGGGTTCCATACTGAAGTCTGTTTTACAGTCTAAACTCCTTAAAACATTTCACTTAAACCAATAAAAGCATTCTATTGCAACATAACAATGAGCACCAACAGCTTTGTGAAAGTATGATTGCTCATTTTTCTGTGTGTTCCCTGCAAACACAAGAGGGAAAGGAATTTTAAAGGGCCACAGCTCGGTGCTAAAGCACCGGCTTTGCAGCAGAAGACCCTAGTGTCGATCCCCGACATCTCCTGGTAGGGTCGGGAAAGACCCTTGTCCCAAACCTGGAGAGCCACTGCCAGCAGTGATCCTGAACGACGTGAACCACCAACGGCCTGACTCAATAGGCGACGGCATTCTGAGTCCACTCTGCCTCACATTGCTTTATCAAGATGGCGTGAAAATTGGTTCCCAGGACAGAACTGGGTTACTTCTAGCCTTTTGGCAAATACCTTGAGCTTCCAAGAGATGGTTGACCTTCACTTTTAGCTCTTTCCGCAATTTGGCTATTTCTTCATCTAAGAGTTCTTGATCTGGAAAAAGAGTGGAGGTCATAAATCAAATCTTTCCAATTACATAAAGCATGTAGCTGATTTAAGACATGGCCTAACACAGACCCATGACCTATATCATGCCATATTATTTCCTAGTTTGTGTGTTCCAGCACTGACTGTAGAACTATTCTCCTTTGATCCAAAATGCTGTTTCTGTACTGTGGTACTTTTTCCTTTTCAACCCTACAGCAGGATACCTCTTCCAGCTACTGTCTAAATGGATATGAATCATGCCCCACTGGAGTCTACAAGCCAAACCTGTTTTGTTTTCTGTTTGATGCAAAATTTGAGGACAGAGAGGACTTGCACCTTAAGTGAAAATTCAGCATAAGAGCTTTCCTTTACCTTCCTGGGACAAATATATTGGGTGGCACACTCCCTCAAGGCAGGCTGGGTAATGGTCCAAGGGGCTCTGGATAAGGCAGAACTTGGCCTGCTGGCTCCAGGCCCCTCACTGTAACCACTTCCTAGACCATGGCCTGAAATAGGCCTTTTTGCATGTTTTCAACCAATCTGAAAACAATTCTCAGGAATGCAAATTCATTGCTAGACATTCTTTGAGGTGGTTCACATGGTTGGGCGGGAAGAGGGGAAGGCTGCTGTAACTCACCTTCCCCCCAGGCGAGGGAAGGTATGTTTCTGGGAGCAGATGAGCAGCACTGCATGGCACAGCACACAGCTCTGGAAGCCAGCGCGGTGTGTCCCAGCCTCTGGAGATCCCACAATGCACCATGCAACATGCATTAGGACAGGGTTTCTTAACCCTGGGCCCCCAGATGTTGTTGGACTACAGCTCCCATCATCCCCAGACATGGCCTTTGTGGCTGAGGGTGATGGGAGTTGTAGTTCAACAACATCTGGCGTTCTAGGTGCCCATCTCTGTGTGCAGCCAGGCTGGAAGCAGATCCTGCTCATACACAAGCAGGGAGCCCAGGTTAAGGGAGTGCTCGCTTCCTTAACCTTGGCTAACAGCTGGGCTAAAAAGCTGGGCTAGGCGGTGCTGCCCCACCGGGATCAGGCCTGATGCCAGCGGTTCTCACGCACAGCCTAACCCTGGGTGAGCCTCTAACACAGGAACTGACAGTGTTTCAACAGGCCTTTCAGGCTTGGTGTGTGCCTAGATGGGTGATTGCCTGGGAATGCCACCTGCCAATTCCACAATGGAAAAGAGGTGGGACACACATATAATTTAAAAAAAAAAGTTTCAGCTTGCAATGAACTTGCAGTGCAGCTGATCTCGACCACATCATCCACATGAAACTGAGTTGAATGGTGGCAAGATAACCACAGCCTGGATTGGGCTCATGCTGTCTAAAGACACACATGATGCATATTCAGCTGTTTTCCTCTAACCTGCCTGTGTGGCTTGGCCCTCCTCTTGCCCATGAAACTTTAGCCTTTGCAAGCACATTACAGACATGTGCCTGGGATCTCACCTTTATGCAGCATGTCCTTGGTCTTAGTTTTCGGAAGCTGAACAAACATGTTCCCAAAGCAAACCATGACTTTATCTGAAAGCAGGAAAAGCTCCAGTTGAGCATATCATTTAAGAACATCAACAAGACATTAAGCAGCAGGATCATTTCTATGCCTCATAGGAACATAGGAAGCTGCCATATAGTGAGTCAGATCACTGGTCCATATAGCTCAGTATTGTCTACACAGACTGGCAGCCGCTTCTCCAAGGTTGCAGGCAGGAGTCTCTCTCAGCCCTATCTTGGAGATGCTGCCAGGGAGGGAACTGGGAACCTTCTGCTCTTCCCAGAGCGGCACCATCCCCTAAGGGGGATATCTTAACAGTGCTCACACATCAAGTCTCCCATTCATATGCAACCAGGGCAGACCCTGCTTAGCTAAGGGGACAAGTCCTGCTTGCTTCCACAAGACCAGCTCTCCTCTGCATTACAAAATCCCCATACTTGTCCTACTCCTCACCAAACTGGAGGAGACCAGAACCAGACTGCACAAAGTAGAAGCTGCAGGAAATTAATGATCTCTATAAAGTTGCCTTGAGATGAGATAGAGAAATATTGCCGGATTCCATGCCACAGTGCAAGAGACATAAAGCAGGCCACGTGACTCTCCCACTGGACAGCGGGCCCTCTCAAAGCCTTGGCCGAGACTTACAGGAAGCAAAGCGCCATCACTGGCCACCCAGGTTGAGCAATTCATGCTGCCTCGCCCTCATTAATGCAAGACAAAACCCCTCACAGCGGGCAAGGGAAGCCAGACAGTTTGCTGTGCACATCTTCCCCCAGGGAGAAGAGGAGACGCTGGCTGCTGCCACTCGTGGCAGACATTAGTCACCCAGCTTAATGTGCTACTGGAAAACATTCAGCTACAACAGGGAGGTGCGAGGGAGGGAGTAATCGGCACAATTTTGAAGTTACTGTAACTCTTATAAGCATCGCTGGGTGCCACATCCACTGCACCATTTCCTGTACTCCTAACCCTCTCTGTTTACAGCTTTTAGGAAGCGCCCAGTAGTTACCAGCAGCACTGCCAAAGACTCATGATGCTGGAGTCAGCCCTGGGAGCCGGCTGGTACCCCTGCTGTTACCAATCAGGATTCTGCTAGAAGGCCTCTGACATCTGCTTTGGAGCTGAGACCAAGGACAAAAGAGATGCCTGTTTGCATCCTTGGCGCCCACTTTTGGAATTATAGATTATGTATTTAGGTGGATCTGGGAAAATGTTTCCAATAATTAGATGGCCCAACACAGATCTGAAGAAACAGTTCAGATTCCCAGGACCCCACGTAAAATTATTTCAGGTTACCCACCCAAAAGCCTCAGGCCAGGTAAAATAGCTTGCTCTTGCTCTCTCACACAGTTTTATAAACGTATGCCCTGCCTTTTAACTGCAATCAATTTCAACAAACACATTGCAAACAAAATCCAAAAAATGTGGGAAAACCCACCCACTCACTGCCAAAACAAAAAGAAACTGTAACACATCCAGAAGCTCTGGCATGACTCCTTCAGGACAACTCTGGAGCAGCCACCAAGACTTCCATTTTCTTCCTGGCCGAAAGAGGCAGCAGGGAAACTCAAAAAGGTACTCGCACCCAGTGCTGCCTGTTCTAGGAATTCCCAGATGATGTTGACTGTGCCTCTCACAATCGCCATTTGCAATGGCCTTTGGCTGGGGATGAGGGAAGTTCTAGTCAACTAGATCTGGGAATCTCTGGTACAGGGAACACTGCTTGTAGCCAATCTGGATGAAAGCTACAAGACAAGGAAAGGAGGCGGTGAAACACACAGACATCTAGGACATCTATTTGCAGATTAATAATGAAAAAGGTAATGATGCCAATAGCACACAGGTTGTGGGCAAAGTCATCATTCTGTCTTCTGAGACTCTAGGTACCTAGATGGCCTCCTGAAATTCACACCCACTGGAGAGCCATGAGAAGTTCAGCACTTGCGGGGGTGGTGGTGGTGTTTGGTTTGTTTAAAACACAGAAGTTTATAGGCCTCATGGTTTGGAGAATATGCAATAGGTTTGAAGATTCATTTGCACTATTTATTCCAAGTGTGGATTCTGGGCTTTTAAGAGGCAGAATTTGTATTTTTCTTTTTTTACAGAGAATATCAACAGCCTTAACATATATCTTTGTCTTCTGACACAATTATGCCACACGCATAATTATATCTGCAATCCTATGCTTGCTTCTTTCTTCATATTGGAAATGCCCCCCAGCATTCCCTCCCTTGCCATGTGAAAGGGAAGAGAGAGGATGCTGCATTTAATAGTGTCCAGGACTGCCAGTCTGTTTCCTAGCACATTTCAAAGGCCTGATGATGATCTTAAAGTCCTATGCAGCTTGGAACCCAGGTAGCTGAAGAGTCCTCCTCCAGGTGCTTTCAAAAATGAAGGTGGCAGTGACCAGTGATAAGGCAACAGATGTGCAGAAGCTCCCTACTTCTGGCATGCTCTCCTCAGGGAGGCTTGCTGAAACATAAGGAGCTGACATATAGCAAGTCAGACCATTGGTCCATCTAGCTCTGTATTGTCTACACAGATTGGCAGCGGCTTCTCCAAGGCTGCAGGCAGCGGACCCGCAAGGCGGCAGCGTCCCTCCTTGCTGCCCTGGTGCATGTCGGACCGGAAGTACCCCCAGGAGTACCCGGTGCATGTGTATGTGTATGACGTGCAAGCACGATGTACTTCCAGGTACTTCCGGTCCGACGTGCACCAGGGCAGCAAGGACGTATGCTGCCACCCTGTGGGACTGTTTTTTCAAAACAGAGTGGGAAACGTGAGGCAGGGGGAAAGAGCACCTTCCACAGTCCTTAAAGCAATCCCCCCCGCCTACTTTTGAACCGGCTGAACCACGGGATTTTCAAACTGGTTCGGAGGTCCATAAAAGGGCCTCCAAACTGGTTCGTGCATATCTCGGAGACAAGTATACGTGTGGATTACTAACTGGTTGAAAGACAGGAAACTGAGGGTAGGTATAAATGGAGAGTTTTCACAATGGAGGGAAGTAAGAAGTGGGGTCCCCCAGGGATCTGTACTGGGACCAGTGCTTTTTAATTTATTCATCAGTGAGCTAGGGGTACGGGTAAGCAGTGAGGTGGCCACATTTGCAGATGATACCAAACTCTTTCAAGTAGTGAAATCCAAAATAGATTCTGAGGAGCTCCAAAAGGATCTCTCCAAACTGGGGGAGTGGGCAACAAAGTGGCAAATGCGGTTCAATGTTGGCAAGTGTAAAGTGATGCACGTTGGGTTGAAAAACCCCAACTTCAAGTATATGCTGATGGGATCTGAGCTGTCGGTGACTGACCAGGAGAGGGATCTTGGGGTTGTGGTGGACAGCTCGTTTAAAGTGTCAACTCAAAGTGTGGCAGCTGTGAAAAAGGCCAATTCCATGCTAGGGATCATTAGGAAGGGGAATGAAAATAAAACGGCTAGTATTCTAATGCCCTAATACAAAATGATGGTGTGGCCACACCTGGAGTACTGTGTACAATTCTGGTCACCACATCTAAGGAAGGACATTGTAGAACTGGAAAAGGTACAGAAGAGGGCAACCAAGATGATCAGGGGCCTAGAGCACCTTTCTTACGAGGCAAGACTACAATACCTGGGGCTATTTAGTTTAGAAAAAAGACGACTGCAGGGAGACATGATAGAGGTCTATAAAATCATGCATGGTGTTGAGAAAGTGGATAGAGAGAAATTCTTCTCCCTCTCACATAACACTAGAACCAGGGGTCATACCATGAAATTGATAGCTAGGAAATTTAGGACCAAAAAACGGAAGTAGTTTTTCACACAACACATAATCAACTTGTAGAATTCTCTGCCACGAGATGTGGTGACAGCCAACAACCTGGATGGCTTTAAGAGGGGTTTGGATAACTTCATGGAGGAGAGGTCTATCAACGGCTACTAGTTGGAGGGCTATAGGCCACCTCCAGCCTCAAAGGCAGGATGCCTCTGGGTACCAGTTGCGGGGGTGTAACAGTAGGAGAGAGGGCATGTCCTCAACTCCTGCCTGTGGCTTCCAGCGGCATCTGGTGGGCTACTGTGTGAAACAAGATGCTGGACTAGATGGGCATCCTTGGGCCTCATCCAGCAGGGCTCTTCTTATGTTCTTAATAATTAGAAGTTCCTCATCCAGCAGGGCTCTTCTTATGTTCTTAATAATTAGAAGTTATGATTAATATTCATGATGATATCTTTGACCTAGGTTCTTTATAAAGTGTTTTTAATCAATTTAAATTTTTAAAAATCTAATTTAAAATTTAAAAATCCAATCTTATTAATTTTTTAAAAATCATTCCTTTTTATCAAACCTGCCCTGAAGGGTGGGACACAAATAGTTTAAAGAAGAGACGAATGAAAAGCCTGCTCTAGCCAACTGCCCAGGGGAATAGAAGAAGTTATTCCAAAATACAAAACTGGCCTCATCACCTGAAGACGCCCTTCCCTGGCAAAGGCCCAGGATATATAAGCATTTACAGTTGTAATTCTGGCAGTAAACAATATTATAAGAGCTGGCTATAGGGAAGACTCATGTGAATCTGGTCTCAGCACACAAAGACACAATCAATACAGCACATGGAAAGGGGGGGGGGGGGCTCAGGGTGGTGCCATGGCTGTAATGTGCTGAGCTCAAACCCCCTCTCAGTACTGGGCGACCCCAGGAACGTCCTCACCACCCAACCCAACCCACAGGGTTTCTGTGATGTTAATACACCACACTGGGTTCCTTAGAGAACATTACATTCATGCTCTGCCCTAACAAGGATAGCCAAGCAACAAAGCCACACATCACAGCACAAGGCTGCCCTAACACAGCAAAGGGAATGCTTAGGGACTCCGTCTGCTGCAGTCCCACAGCAACCCTCCCTCTCTGAGCACAGGGAGACCTGGTCTTGCACAAGCCCCTTCAAGATACCAAGGAACATGTCTTTGGGAAGCAAAGGAGCAATACAGATTCTAATGCAAAGTGACAAGAGACCGTAAGCTTGACAGAGCACATGCTCTGGGTGGAGAAGGCCCCAGGAGCAATCCCTGGCATCTCTGGCTAAAACCATCTCCGACAGCAGGGCTGAGAAAGGGACCCCTGCCCAAGACCCTGGAGAGACACTGCCAGTCAGAGAAGACAGTAGTCAGCTGGATACATCAATGGTCTGACTCAGCATTATGCAGCTTCGCATGCTCAAGAAAACCCCTCACCTGAAGCGCTGGGCTCCTTGCTTAAAGCTCTCAGTGCCTCCCGGTTCTGATTGCGTTTCTGATCCAGATCCACAATCTAAAAGAGGAATGGTTACACTTTCAGATCACATCAATAAGATTACAGCGAATACTATTGCACATGAATGCTTTCCTTGCTCACACAGGATGTATATGCTAGTGATACATAGATCAGCTGAACCACAAAGATACTCAGTTCTGCATATCCTTGTTCAAACTGCTTACACACACAGGGAACAATTCAGACATCCTTTTTGTCAGAAACATGGTAGCATCTAGGCAGGAAAAAGTCCTGAGCAGGCCAGGGTGGTCTTGCAAACTGGCCCTGAAAGTCTTTCAAAGTCCTCCTGCCATCTTGAAATTCTCTTCCATCTCCTGCATAAGCAACAGCTAATACACACCCTTCCACTTGGTTTCTTTTTTACAATGCAAGTCACGGGACACAGGTAAGATAATTCGAAACATGATAATGGAGGGTCTGTATGATAAGAAAAATGCTTGCTAATAGTGAGGGGTGGAGGAAGAGAGACCATGCAACTACTGGGGTCAGGAAGGACCTCATAAAACTGGAGGAATTACTGGAGGCCCTGTTCTGATGGGGGGCAGTGGGGGAAGGGAAAGAAATTGAATGCACTATTTGCAACAGAAGGGGATGGCCATGAATGTGGGGGGGCGGGGAGTCTGATGATTGCCTTAGCTTTGAATGTGGGGAACTAAAGGCACTCCAATTCTCCCACACAGAGTTGAGCAGGGTAGAAAATAGAGGTTGTGTTGAAAACTGGGAGTCCGGAGGCTGAAGATGTTTGTTTATGTATTTATTGAAACTTCTTATATACCACCTCCTCCAAAGACTCCTCCACCTCCTCCAAAGGTGAGCAACAGAAATACCAACTCTCACTCTCTCTCTCTCTCTCTCTATATATATATTTATATATATTTATATTGATTGATTGATTGGCAAACACCTGGTGAAACAGGTGTGTCTTAAAAGCAACCAAGGAGGGGGCTGAACGAATCTGAGGGGGGGGAGCATTCCAAAGCAGAGGGGCGGGCACAGAGAAGGCCCTCCTATGGGCCCAGGCACCACACATTACACCAGGACCCAGGACACTAAGGAGGGCCAGCTGAGAAGACCTCACAGGATAGGATACAACTGACCGAGAGAGGTGATCCCAGAGATATACAGGTGCTAAGCCCATCAGGATTTTGTAGGTGAGAACCAGCTCCTTGAATTGGACTCAGAAACAAACAAGAGGAAAAGCCTTGCGATGGGGGTGGGGATGTGGGGGGTGAAGGAATTGCTGTAACCAACAGCAGAGTGGAGAATCACAGTACACTGGTGGTCAACTCCAGGCTTTCCCACGGTTGTACTACTACTACTACTATTTATATACCGCTTTTCAATGAAATTTGCAAAGTGGTTTACATAGAAAGAATAAATAAATAAGATGATTCCCTGTCCCAAAAGGCTCACAATCTAAAAAGAAACATAAGGTAGAAACCACCAACAGCCACTGGAGGGATGCTGTGCTGGGGATGGTCGGATGGACAGGACCAGTTTTATTTATTTATTTATATTTTATATCCCGCTCTTCCTCCAAGTAGCCCAGAGCGGTGTTCGACATACTTAGGTTTCTCCTCACAACAACCCTGTGAAGTAGGTTCGGCTGAGAGAGAAGTAACTGGCCCAGAGTCCCCTGCCAAATATAAGAGAATCACCACTTTGAAAGGTGCCTCTTTGCTCCATTAGGAGGGGGCTACAATTCCCAGCATCCCCAGCTGTAATAAATTGCAGCTGGGGATGCTGGGAGTTGTAGTCCAACTCAGGTTGGCCCCCCTGGCATAGCAGCTTGGACCTGGTACTTACAGATGGCACAGGAGGTGGTCAGGTTGAGTTTGGGCGGTACAGATGCCTGAAAGCCTCCTCCCCACCAATGCCACCCCCACCAGAGAAAACTGACACATCCCAGTGAAGAGCTCAGTCTAGCCTTCTCAATATATCTCACAGTTTCTAAGTAGAGGAATCTTTACTTTCCTCCCCCCATGAGGAGCTTCAGGCCGCAGGTTCTGCAGGTCCTCCCGTGAGGGTATGCCCCCACCCCCATCTGCCACCCACCAGATGTACAGTTTGCAAGAAGGAAACCCGGATTAAAAATCAGGAAGCCCCCAAGATGAATCTCACCAGTGTCATAAAGTCACTAGGTGGTTTTGGGAAAGCTCCCACCCCAACATGAGGATCACAGCGCCAGTCTACTCTGCAGGCTTGTCGCAAGGATATAAGCATAAAGCCCCTTGAACATGAAAAATTTTTAAATTATATTCCACCCGCTGTTTAGTAACAGCGCCCTAACTCGCAGGGTTGTTGTTAAGGATTACAAGGTATGGGGCCTGCATCCCCTTAAATACATTCAATACCCACAACAGAATGCTACCTATAAGCAGTGTTGGGCTAAGATTGGGGAGACCCAAGTTCAAATCCCCACTCAGCCATGACACTCACTGGGTAACTCTCAGCCTAGCCTACCTCACAGGGTTGTTGTGAGGAGAAACATAACCATGTACTGGGTTCCTTAAAGGAAGAGTGGGATATGAATGTAATAAATAAATAATAAATACTTGGAAGCAAGCTCCACTGCACCCCAGGGGAGCAGCTCCCCAGGAAGCATGTGGTGGCGATCCCCCCCCCCTTTATTCCCTAGGTATTATTGACTACAACACCCATCATCCCCACCCACAAGTCATTGTGTATACGGGGAGGATGCCACTGGACTTGCAGTCCAGCATCCTCTGAACCAAATTGGAGGGTGGGGGGGCCTCATTCTCTGAGCGTTTTTTGGGGGGGGGGAATTGAAAACATAACCTGTTTCAATCAGGTTCACAGTTGAAGTTATTTCTGATCTACATATTTCTAACTGTTTGGGTTGGCTTGAGGTTTCAAGTGCTGTTTGTGTTTTAAAACGGCAAGCCACCCAGAGACGTACAGAAAAGGGCTAAACCTAGCGGAGACCCAGGACGGGCTCGGGAGCCCCTCGCTTGCTGGGCTGGCCCCGGGGGCTCTGCCGAGGAAGGGCCGGCCTGCTCCGCCTGCCTCGCCACCCGGCGACACAGGTCGTCGTCGTGTCTGGGTAGAGGGCGGGGAGGGGGCCAGCAGCAGCTGCCCTGCTCGTAGGTGCAAAGCCTGGAGAGAAAGCAATGGGGGGGGGGCATGCGCGTGCCCGAGGATGAGGAGGACTTCTTTCGCTCGCTCGCTCGCGCGCCCAACCTCCTACCTGCTGCCTGCAGGCCATCACCTCCTCGGCGAGCGCCTCTACCTGAGCCAGGTAGCGGAGCACGAACTCCGGGTCTCGCTCGCCCATGGCGAGAAGCAGCGAGGACCGAGGCCTAGTCGGACTCCTCTCCGCGCAGGCGCCTCGCCGCACTCGAGGCGGGCGGTGGTAACCTAGGCAACCGGCTAGGCCCGGTTCCGGCGCGCGCTCCTGGTGGGCGGGGTCCTTTCGATCCCGCCGGGGGAGTGAGGGAGGGGCTGGCCAGGCTGCTTTGTCCCAACAAGCCTTTTGGTGCAACATTCAGCAGTGCTCTTGTACCTGTGTCTCGGTCGGATAGAGATCTCACTCTGTGTGCATATATTTATTTTACTGATGCCCTGTTTCTTCCAGGGCAGTTGGGGGGGGGGGGGGTTAAATGCTTTTTTTTTTTTTTTGCAATTGTGTTGGGTGGGCCAGCCTAAGGAGATCCAGCTGCTGTTGGACTACAACTCCCATTATCCTCAGCTACCATAGATAGCAGCTGGGACTGATGAGAGTGCTAGCCCAACAAGAACTGGAGAGCTTCTAGTTCAAATCCCTCTCCTCTTGCCCTCTGTGAGCTTCTCAGAGGCATCTGGTGGGCCACTGTGTGAAACAGGACGCTGGACTGGATGGGCCTCCTTGGACTTGATCCAGCAGGGCTGTTCTTATCTGTGACAAGAGATCGCCGAGAGCCAGCGTGGTGTAGTGGTGAGAATGCTGGACTAGGACCGGGGAGACCCGAGTTCAAATCCCCATTCCGCCAGGAGACTTGCTGGGTGGCTCTGGGCCAGTCACTTCTCTCTCAGTCTAACCAACTTCACAGGGTTGTTGTGAGGAGAAAGCTAAGTATGTAGTGCACCACTCTGGGCTCCTTGGAGGAAGAGCAGGATATAAAATGTTAATAATAATAATAATAATAATAATAATCAATTAATGCTATCAAAAATGTTTATAAGTTGCCGGTGCGCTGTTGTTGCTGATTCCCAGCACCCAACATGGTTTAAGCACCTTGGAAAGTATCCAGACCAAGTTAGTCATAACTGAGCTCAAGTGAATAAGACTTAAATGAATAATAACTATCTTCTTATTTATTTCAGTGGTGCTTAGTCATGACTAACTTAGTCTGGATCCTGCCAAATAACAAAATTGCAGCAAAACAGTACAGAATGCAACACAATAGCATTACAAGCAAAAACACAGCATAGTGCACAAAATAAAGCAGCTGGTCATGCTCCTGAAATCACAGCTTATCTCAAAAGCTTGAGAACAGAAAGAGAACGAATAGAAGGCCTTGAATCACCACAGAATAGGGTATGCTACCATCTTGACACCAGGCATCCATCATTCCCTGATTTTATGCCTTGAGCAGCTGCAAGACATACAGCCATTTAACAGAAGAATGGTTCCCCTGTAGTTATTTCCATGCTGGGGGGGAAAACACATTTACTTATATGTCAAATTTCTATGTGTGAAAGAAGCTACTCTTAAAAGTACAAGAGCAGGGCCAGAGAAAAGGTGGCAACTTTTCTGAGTAGAGCCAGCATAGCTCTGAGTAGATTGTCTACTCAGCTCAACATGCATGTAGACAATCCAGTCCTTGTCTACTCAGAAGTAAACCTCACTTTGCTCAGCGGGCCTTCCAAAGTATTGAAAGAATTTCAAAATATTTTCTGGGGAGCAGGGGGGCATTTTGCCTGCTAGTGTTTTATTGCCTTGTACACTGCCCCAGTATGAAGGTGTTGCTAAACATTCCCACCCACACCTGCTGAAATGCAGCCTCCATTTTAAACAAGACTGCTGTGTAGACCCAAAACTTGTGCCAAGAGGGTCAACTTCCACAAAAGGCAAGAAAGTGAGACACAGTGACACAGAACTGTGCATTGAGCCTGGGAGGGACAAGACTGCACTCAGTGCCTTCACGTTTCAGATGAGTCCAAATTTCCATTCAAAAGGAGCAGGGTCCTGGAACAAAGGAATGTTCAGTCACATCCTAAATGCAATCAAACCCCTGCCCAACAGCCTAAAACCTGAATTAGGAAATCCTAAGATCAAGAATTTAAGAGACCCCTTTTCTTTGTCCTCATGCTATCTTTTACCTTGAACTAGAAACCCTAGTTTAAGGGTTTGTATTCTTTTAAAAGTTTTGGAGAATGATCCTGAGCCATGCTCCCTACACATTCACTGGCATGACCTTATGTTCATCGGATGAAGTGTTGGAGTTTCTCAAGTGAGCTGGTGTCATGGACATGCAACCAAAGGTACACACTTGTGCAGGACACAGTGGTAACAAAGGGTGGTGGATGAATCCATTAAACAGATCAATGTGTACAGCTACTATATGCCTACTTACTTGGGGGTAAGCTCCATTGAACACAGGACCTTGCTTCAGAGTAAGTGTGCATAGAATTGAGACAAGAGAGGTGTAACATTCTGGAATAAGCATTGGCATCCATTTCTCTCCTTATGCACGTCAAGATGTTCACTCTGCTACAAGAGCCCAGACTGGCAAATAGCAGTGAGTGGCTGGATTGCATAATTCTGACAAAGCCTCTGCTGCAGTTCAAAGTGGGGGCAGCGGGAGGGCGGGGAGGAGGAGAACACCACTTTGGTCTGGAGCAAGTGGCCAAGGTGTAATATGAAGAGGGCCCTGCTAAAGTCTCTGCTGCTGCTCATAGTAGAGAAGAATGTCTAAAGGCCCTTGACCCATGCCGAAAGAGGTTGGGAGGAATCATGTCAGGCAGGCTGAGAATGATGGAGCTTCATTTTAAAAAACCACACACACACACACGTCTGTTCCTGTTGCAAGCTAAATCTTGATGGTGCACGAGGCAACAAAGAGGATGTGGCATGGAGAGGGAAGGACAGCAAGGAAGAAATGGGAGCTCATGCACATACCTTGGCCTCATTTCGACTGTGATGAGAATTAATGGGTGTAGCCAAAGGATTCTTGGGAAAGGAGACTGTTGAGGAGCAATTGCAAGGAGGAGAAAGAGTGGAGCCTGTGATAAAAGGGCATACAATTCATTCCAGACATAAAAAGGTAGCAAGTGGTGGTGACAGGGGAGCAACATGGACAGAGCGGCACAAAGGAGTAAGAGCCTTTGGGTAGCTGATGGTAGAGATGGGGAGAGGAACAAAGGTCATGGTCAGTCAGGGATATACTGAGAAAGGTAAGAAGAGAAAGGATGGAGCAAGGCCATGAAGAACAGAAAGAGTAAAGGAAAAGGAGTTTGTGCTGGATTGTAGAAGGGCAAGGGAGGCAAGTTCAGGACAAAATTGTCCAACATATAGAAGAACAGGCCTTGCTGAAGAAGGAGAACCAGCATGGCTTCTGCAAGGGAAAATCTTGCCTCACTAACCTTTTGGAGTTCTTTGAGAGTGTCAACAGGCATGTGGATAAATGAGATCCAGTTGACATAGTATACTTGGACTTCCAAAAAGCTTTTGATAAAGTTCCCCACCAAAGGCTCTTGAGTAAACTTAGCAGCCATGGAATAAGGGGACAGGTTCATGTGTGGATCAGTAACTGGTTGAAGGACAGGAAACAGCGTAGGAATAAATGGACAGTTTTCACAATAGAGGGAAGTAGGAAGTGGGGTCCCTCAGAGATTGGTACTGGGACCAGTATTCCTTAACTTGTTCATAAATGATTAGAAGTTGGGGTAAACAGTAAAGTGGCCAAATTTGCAGATGACACTAAAGTATCTAGGGTAGTGAATCCATAAAAGATTGTGAGGAGTTCCAAAAAGATCTCTCCAAACTGGGGGAGTGGGCCACAAAATGGCAAACACGGTTCAATGTAAGCAAGTGTAAAGTGAAGCACATTGGGGCAAAAAACTGCAACTTCACATATACGCTGATGGGATCTGATCTTGACTGACCAGGGAAGAGATCTTGGGGTCGTGGTGGACAGCTCATTGAAAGTGTTGAATTAGTGCACGGCAGCTATGAAAAAGGCCAATTATTTATTTATTTGTTTGTTTGTTATTTAAAAATTTATACTGCCCTTCCAAAAGGCTCAGGGCGGTTCATATTAAAACACCATTAAAATCAATTAACAATTAAAACAGAAATTGTAAAACTGCATAAAATAATTAACAATTAAAACATCATAAAACACCAATTAAATAGCCAAACAATTTAAAAACAAGTTTTTAAAAGCTGAGAAAGCTTGGTTGAAGAGATGTGTTTTCAGAAGTTTCTTAAAAATTGCCAGAGATTGGGAGGCTCGTATCTTAGTAGGGAGTGCATTCCACAATCTTGGGGCAGCAGCTGAGAAGGCCCATCTCTGTGTAGCCACCAAACCTGTTGGCGGCAACTGGAGACGGACCTCCTCAAGTGACCTTAATGGGTGGTGGGGCACATAGCGAAGAAGACATTCTCTTAAATACCCAGGACCTAAGCCGTTTAGGGCTTTGTAAGCTATAACTAGCACTTTGTATTTTGCCCAGAAACCTATTGGCAGCCAGTGTAGCTCCATCAATAGAGTATTAGTGCGGTCTCTCCGAAATGTCCCAGAGACCAACCTGGCTGCCGCGTTCTGAACCAAATGAAGTTTCCGGACTACGTACAAAGGCAGCCCCACGTAGAGTGCCTTACAAAAGTCCAGTCTGGAGGTCACCAACAGATGTACCACTGTTTTGAGGCCATTGATCTCGAAAAACGGGCGCAGCTGGCGTATCAGCCAAAGCTGATAGAAAGCACCCCTGGCCACCGCTTCAACCTGAGAAACCAGAGAGAGGTGTGAATCCAGAAGTACTCCCAGACTGCGAACCTGTTCCTTCCTGGGGAAGTGTGACCCCATCTAGAACAGGCAGATCAAAATCGTCTCTAGAGTTCTGACCCCGCACAATAAGTATCTCCGTCTTATCTGGATTCAGCTTCAGTTTATTCTCCCTCATCCAGCCCATTACTGCTTCCAGGCAGGCATTTAGGGAGGATATTCCAACTCCTAAAGAGGTTGACATGGAGAATTAGATCTGGGTGTCATCAGCGTACTGGTAACATCCAGATCCAAATACCCTGATGATCTCTCCCAGCGGTTTCATGTAGATGTTAAAAAGCATTGGAAAGAGTATGGAGCCTTGAGGGACACCATACTTAAGCTCAGATTTTGAAGAGCAACAATCTCCAATCGACACCATCTGGAATCTGTCCGAGAGGTAGGAGTGGAACCACTGTAAAACAGTGCCTCCCACCCCCAACACCCTCAGATGTTCCAGGAGAAGGATACTATGGTTGATAGTATCAAAAGCCGCCGAGAGATCCAAAAGGACCAACAGAGTCACACTTCCTCTGTCAATTGCCAATTGGAGATCATCCATCAGGCTGACCAAGGCAGTCTCCACCCCATAGCCTGCCCGAAAACCAGTTTGAAATGGGTCCAGATAGTCAGTTTCATCCAAGACCGCCTGGAGCTGAGAGGCCACCACCCTCTCAATTACCTTGCCCAGCCATGGGAGATTGGAAACTGGCCTATAATTGCTCAACTCTGAGGGATCTAATGCAGGCTTCCTTAGAAGAGGTCTAATAATTGCCTCCTTAAGACAAGGAGGCATCCTGCCCTCCCTCAGAGAAGCATTTATGATTTCTACCAGGCCGCCTACAACAGCCTCCCTGCTAGATAGAACAAGCCATGTTGGACAAGGGTCAAGAGGACAAGTGGTAGGCCTCAGCACTCCAAGCAGCTTGTCCACATCATCAGGAGTCACAAACTGAAAATTGATCCAGTCAAATCGTATAATAGGAGTTGTCGGACACCTCCAGTTCAGACATCAAATTAATTGTGGAGTCTCCATTTAAGTCGGCCCAAATCTGAGAGATTTTGTCTGCGAGAGATTCTTTAGACACATCACAGTAGGTAACTGATGATTCCAAATTCTGGTTCAAGGGAGCGGGGGCAGATACTAGTCCGCTTACAACCCTGAACAATTCAGCCGGATGTGAACTCGCAGAGGCAATTCCATGCTAGGGATCATTAGGAAGGGGATTGAAAATAAAAATGCTAATATTATCATACCCTTGTATAAATCTATGGTGCATCCACATCTGGAGTACTGCATACAGTTTTGGTCACTGTAACTCAGAAGGATATTGTAGAATTAAAAGGCAACCAAGATGATCAGGGGCCTGGAGCACCTTCCTTATGAGGTAAGGCTGCAGCATCTGGGGCTCTTTACTTTGGAAAAGAGTCCAAGGGGAGACATGATCGAGGTATATAAAATTATGCATGGAGTGGAGAGAGTTGACAGAGGGAAATTTTTCTCCCTCTCTCACAACACTAGAACCAGAGGTGATCCCATGAAACCAAAAGTCGGAAAATTTAGGACCGACAAGAGGAAGTACTTTTTCACACAGAGCATAATTAATTTATGGAATTCTCTGCCATGGGATGTGGTGATGGCCACCAGCTTGGACGGCTTTAAGAGGGGCTTAGACAAATTCATGGAGGACAGGTCTATCAATGGCAACTAGTCTGGTGGCTGTGGGCCATCTCCAGGCTCAGAGGCATGATGCAGCTCAGTCTCACTTGCAGGGGAGCAACAGCAGGAGAGAGGGCATGCCCTCATCTCTTGCCTGTGGGCTCCCCAGAGGCATCCTGTGGGCCACTTTGTAAAACAGGATACTGGACTGGATGGACTTTGGGCCTGATCTAGCAGGGCTGGTCTTATGTTCTTAAGAGATGTCATATGAGGACCCTAACCCTAACCCTGTTAAAAATTAGTTACTGGCCAGAAATTGAGTGGATGACATTTGCTCATGCTCAGGGTCTGAACGAAGTGCAGAGGGGCATGTGTTAGGAAGGAAATGTCCTCTGACATATTGACAAATGGCCTCCTAGGAATGTCTCCCTCTTCTTCTGTCAGGTTTGGTGTGGACAGCGGCATTTGGGCTCGTTGAGGTTGGAAGACCATCCTCTGGAGCGCTTGTTCCACTTGCTCCAATATGCAGTCTGCATCAGCTCTCTGCTAGTGACCCTTTTGGCCAGTCCTGCAATGGAGCAGTACACGGGATGAGATGGCCGTTTCCAGCTGTATGACTCTATGATTTATAGTTCCCATAGCAGTTCTCAGGGCAGAAAGTATTTGGTTGCAAATCTGATCTCATTTATCCAACTCATGGCTGAGCAGGGATTTCAGTCTGGGCTCTCTGATACCCAGACGATATATATTCCATTATTTTCCAATATGCAAAAAGAGACAATAGCATTTCTGCATGATAAGGCATTTCAGGATTCCCAATCCCACCGCCCCACCTCCCCCAATTTGCCACATGCTTCTTTGCCTTGCCTTGCCTTGCCTTGCCTACCTTCTCTTGCCAGAATGTACTGTGATGGATTATTTGCTGCAGAAGCGGCCTCTGAATATTTGGCAGACCCAAATGGGGGTGGGTGGGTGGCTATTTCTGTGGAAACGAGTCAGCAGAACTTTTGATGAACTGGCAACTCTGCTGCATGAAGTCCTAAATTACGTTAATGTAATTAAACAGGGGCACTCAGTTCATGAGAGGCATCTGCTAAATGCACAAAAGCAATAAAAGTGAGAAATTGTGGCTTCTCTGAGACTCGTCCCTGCCAAATCGCTGGCCAATTGTCATTAGGAGATTGCAGGCTCTTTTTGGCTTGAAGGAGACACTTTAGTGGCTGCCCAAGTTCTTTGGCTGAAACAGCATTATGCGCCCTGAGCAGGCTGGAGCTCCCGCACAAAGGAGAGGAAGTGAAATGGTTCTGCTGTGGAGCAATAGATGGAGCCGTCTCCGATCAGTGGGTTGCCAGTTGTCCTAAATGTGTTGTTTGTTGAATAGTGTTGCCAGCTCTGACTTAAGCTGTTCCCAGAGATGTCTCCCACCCAATTTTTTCCATAATATCAAAACATTAAAATCTGCAGGATGGCTTTCAGTAGTTACCCACAGACTGATGTTGATTCCTGGAGGGCTGGCAGCCCTGTACCTTGCCTATAGTTTCTCTTAAGCTAAGGGAAACATAGAATTTGGTGTCTGGGTTTTCCTTATGGGGACAGTGCACACTTAATCACAGAGTTGGGCTCTGTAATTTGGTGGAAGTTTGGAGGCAAAACTGGCTCCTCTCTTTCTACATTTCAGGGTGGGGACAACTTTTAGGAAGCTGGCCTATACCGAGTCAGGCTATTGGTCCATCAAGCTCAGTACTGTTGACTCTGACTGGAGGTTGCTCTCAGATCACACGGTCTCAGGCAGGAGTCTCTCCCAGTCCTATGTGGAGATGCTACTAGGGAGTGAACCTGGGACCTTGTGCATGTGAGCAGATGCTCTACCACTGAGGCACAGCACAACCCTATGTGGGGAATATCTTACAACCCTTATGTGTAGTCACCCATCCAAATGCAAACCCAAGATGGACCCTGAGTAGCAAACTGGACAATTCATGCTCATGACCACAAGACCAGATTTGGGACTAGGCAAGAAAATTCACCAGTGTCCTCCCAGCTGGCAGACGCCACCCCCCAGAATGTTACAGGATGCGGTTATGTCATGATGTAGTGTTGTTCTGAGGGACATTCTGGGCAGCAGGGTGGGCGGAATGGTGACCATCAGCTGGGAGAAACAGCAGTGAATTTCACCTCCCCACCCTGAAAGTTGCCCCCACCTCTCTAAAAACTGGAGTTATCTGAGGTCCTGACCCCTTTCATTTGGCGATGTCTGAAATCTGCATTCCTCCTGGATCCCTGCCTTAGTGGAGACCCCAGCTCAGCCTAGAACAGGATACTACAGTTATTAGAATGACCACACTAAATGCTTTTAAAATACACCTCTTCTCTTGGTATTGCTTGCAACTGTATTTTGAAAATATCCAAGAACAGGACTTTACACCTTGCTGACAGTTCTTCCCACCCCATAGAAATCTTTGTGTGCCTCACTCCACCAATGAAATCCAAAGTGGCATCCCAGCACCACAATTGCTTAGAAGCCCCATGGCAGAACTGCCTGGACACCACGGACTGCCGGCTCTCGGCGTCACTGCAATTGCCATGGAGGAGGCTAATAGGCTGCCATCCCTTAGATTGATTGGCGAGTCAGGCCCAAAATAGGGAAACTGAATTTTAGCACTGAAAGAGCAGGATGACATGAGTGAAATTGAGAGGAAAAAATGACAGAGAGCAGAGAGGAAATGGAAAGAGTTTGAAGATAAATGCCTGTATTCCCTAGGGTTTCCACATGTACCAACCAGCTCAATAAATGCATGAAGAGCAGAAAAGGACCAAGGAGGATGAACTCAAAAGCAAGGGAATAATCAGGAGTTAGAAGCAAAGCACCTGCAAGCCCTTGAAAGGGAGCATCAGGGTTCCAGATGGGCAGGAGGAAGAGCAAAGATTACTCATTAAGTTAAAGGGAAAATAGTGCCCAATGAGATGACTATCGTTTGCTATCCCTGTTACAATCATTTGGCATCCTCAGTGGCCAGTGGCAGAAGGAAGAGCGAAGGATTGCCCTTCATTTGCCATACTTGCTGCTGGAACAGGGAGCATCAGTTGCCAAAGCAAGAAGAGGGGACCAAGAGCCAGCGTGGTGTGGTGGTTAGAGTGCTGGACTAGGGCCGGGGAGACCCGAGTTCAAATCCCCATTCAGCCATGAAACTAGCTGGGTGACTCTGGGCCAGTCACTTCTCTCTTAGCCTAACCTACTTCACAGGGTTGTTGTGAAAGAGAAACTCAAGTATGTAGTACACCGCTCTGGGCTCCTTGGAGGAAGAGCGGGATATAAATGTAATAATAATAATAATAATCTTTGCTGGGGCCACTTAGCAGCAATTGCCAGCCCAGCGGTGGTTGGAAAAGTCATGACTTTTCTTTCAGATGATCATGGCTTCTACATGAAAACCACTGGGAGAGATCCTCAGGAGATTTGATGCAGGGTGCTCTCAGTATGCTGATGACACCCACATCTATTTCTCCATGTCAGAGTCATCAGGAAAAGGCATAACTTCCCTAAATGTGTGCCTGGAGGCGGTGATGGTCTGGATGAGGGATAACAAACTGAGACTGGGACAGCATGGTATATAGTGGCTAGAGTGCTGGACTAGGACTGGGGAGACTGAAATCCCCATTCAGCCATGAAACTAGCTGGGTGACTCTGGGCCAGTCACCTCTCTCTCAGCCTAACCTACTTCACAGGGTTGTTGTGAGGAGAAACCTAAGTATGTAGTACACTGCTCTGGGCTCCTTGGAGGAAGAGCGGGATATAAAATGTAATAAATAAATAAATAAATAAAAATAAGTGAATACAAATAAGACGAAGGTGCGTATTCTGAGGGGTCAGAACCCAGGAGACATCATTGAACTGCTGGTTCTGGATGGGGTCATGCTTTCCCAGAAGGAACAGGTATGCAGTCTGGGAGTGCTTCTGGATCCAAACTACTCTCTGGTGTCTCAAGTTGAGGCAGTGGCCAGAGGTGCTTTCTATCAGCTTCGGTTGATACGCCAGCTACATCTGCTTCTTGAGATAAACAACCTCAGAAAAGTGGTGCATATGCTGGTAACCTCCAGGCAATGCATTCTACGTGGGGCTGCCTATGTGTGTAGTCCAGAAACTGCAGCTGGTCCATAATGCGGCAGCCAGGCTGGTCTCTGGGTCATCTCAGAGAGACCATATTACTCCTGTATTGAAAAGGCTACACTGCCGATAAGTTTCCGGGTAAAATACAAGGTGCTGGTTATAACCTATAAAACCCTAAGTAGCTTAGGCCCAGGGTATTTAAGAGAATGTCTTCTTTGCCATGAGCTCCATCACCCATTGAGATAATCCAGAGAGGTTCATCTGCAGTTGTCACCAGCTTGTCTGGTGGCTACTCAGGAACAACAGGCTCTCTGTTGCTTCCCCAGGACTCTGGAATGCGCTCCCTGCATTCTGCGCCTCTAGTTCCCCCTTGTCACGCCCTCGATCTCCGACAGCGAGGAGGAAGGGGAAGCTGTCAACTTTCCAGGCGATGCAGGAGTGTCTGAGGGGCAGAGCCCGGCTGTCAGTGTTCATGAAACGGCTGTGGATAATGACTCTGAGCAGGCACAACAACCTGAGGCAGCAGAAACCGTGAAAGACCAAGCGGAAGAAGAGCTATGCAACCAACCCCCGCTGACCCCCCAACAGCGGCGTGTCACGAGACGCAGGGATCAATTGGAGACTATTAGGAAAAGCAAACGCCTCTTGCAGAGGGCTGATAAGCCTTAAATCCCTGCCAGCTGGGAGCTCTCATGGCTTGCACTATAAATCACGTCGTCAGTCGGCTGCTCACTGCTGAAAAACAATATTCGTCAAACTATATGTCGACAGCGTGCAGCCAAGTCCGGTCAAGACCTTGACAGCCCTGCCCGCTGCTGCTGATTTCTTTCCCCACCTGCCCGCCATCACTTTCTTCTGCGCCCGCTGCCGCCATTTTCTTCCTCCACCCACCCACCCACCCCTGCAGTTTTCTTTTACTTGGAAGCAGGGGCGGAGCCACCATTGGGCCAACAGGTTCAAAGAACCCAGGCTGCACCCAATCAGGGGCCGCGCTTCACGGCTCCGACATGCCCCCCTGCGTCTGACGTCAGACGCGGGGGTGCTGGTTTAGCTTTCGAGTGGGGGCTGCTCAGCCCCCGCTCAGGAGTTAAAGGGCCACTGCATTCGCGGCGCAGCTAGGAGCGGCTCTTTCCTGTAGGAATGCAGCGCCAGCAGAAGTTTAACTCCCGAAGGGGCCGCGTGGCCCCTTCAGGAGTTAAATGGCCGGCTCTGCCTTTGCGATGTGGCCCGAAGTGGCTCTTCCAAGTAACACACTACAGGTAAAGTGTTACCATAAAGAATGACTAAAGAGCATATAAGGGATGAGAATTGTTTTTTCACCTAAGTTTCAAACACTTGTTAAATTGTTTACTGTAGAATCTATGGTGCTATATTTTTACTTTTTAGTCCTTCATGAAGAAGCTTAAGTGAAAATTACTGGAATCCGGACAATTTTTTAAGGACTAACCAGCAAGGACTAATTATATGACCTGAACTAAGGAATCATCTCCAACTTCAGATGAAGCTGAAGAAATTCATACCTCACTGCATGTAGGAAGATGGACATTTTTAGGTTCTAGGGAACTAGATTCCTCTGTGACAAACAACTGTTATTTAGCCTATATAGTGGACATTGTATTTGTATGATTTTCCCTTGAAATATGCATGTTCATTATGAATGGGAAAATCCCTCATGTGTAGCATTCATTCTCATGCTTATATAATAATTTTTGGATGGCTTTTGGCACACTCCTTGGTTTTAAGCATTTGGATATATGAATCATAATTAACTACATGTATATTTAGAAAAATACATCATTCTATATATTAAGTTTATTATTATTTGCAGTTTCATGTTTGTATAGATATCTCTTGTATTCACACAGTTTATTGGTTATTTTTGGTTTTTTATCACACGTGTGGCCCTTTTTTCATTTGTGCACATGGGATTATGCCTTGGTAAGTTCCTTGTTCCAGGTATCCACCAGGGCATTGACAGAATCACCAACAGAACCAACTCCAAAACCCTTCAAGGCCCTTTGGAATCCTGTGTCAGTAATCTAGCCACCTGGCAGGGGAGTCTAGGATGTAGCTCACAAAAGACCAGTCTGGGTTGCAGAGGCTAAAGCATGGCTCGGAATCTCTCTCTGGCTCAGGCAGACACTACGGATGACGTATGTTGTCTTCCAGCGGCTAACTGCAAGCTGTAGACATGCTTTATAGTCCAAGTTGATAACTGTCAGCTGGCAGGGATTCAAGGTTTATCAGCCCTCTGCAAGAGGCGTTTACTTCTCCTGATGGATTCCAGATGCGCGTGCTGTCTCATGACCCGTCTTTGCTGTGGAGTCAGTGGGGGTTGCCTGCACAACTCATCCTCTGGTTCGTCAGTCCCTGTCTCTGCTGCCTCAGACTGCTGTGCCTGCTCTGGGATATCAGCTGGACCTGCCTCAGCCATCTCTTGGGAACTGACAGCCGGGCTCTGCCCCTCAGGCACCCCTGCATCGGCTGGAAGGCTGTCAGCATCCCCTTCCTCCTCGCTATCTGAGACCGAGGGCATGACATCCTGCTGGATCCAACAGCCTTCTTGGGCAGACTATTCTAATAGGTCCACCACCCCTGCAGGGGTCAGATGTGACTGTGAGACCAACCTTAACCAGGAAGTGGTCCATCCATGACAATGGGTAAACTACAGGAGACCCCACTCATGATACACTTCCTTTATCTGAGCAAAAGACCAAATCCAGCGTGTGACCAGCATCATGTGTAGGTCCCAGGACTGATTGTGATAGGCCCATAGTTGTCATGGCCGCTATGAACTCCTGAGCAGCAACAGACAAGCCAGTCCCAAAGTGGACGTTGAAATCACCCAGCACCAAAAGCCTGGGCGACTCCAACACCAACTCAGCGACCAGCTCCATCAGCTCAGTTAGGGAATCTGTTAGGCTGTGGGGTGGGCGGTACACCAACAGGATTCCCAATCTATCCCGAGTCCTCAGCCTAAGGTACACACACCCAATATAAGTCAATTCTCCCACAGGGATCCTGGTAAGGGAGATGTTATTCTTATGGCCCACAGCCACTCAACCGCCCCCTCCTGCCCACTTCCTCTAACCCTTTTCAGCAGCAGAGTAGCCAGGAGAAGAAGTACACACAGGACCTCTCCCAACCAGATCTCAGTCATACAAGCCAGGTCGGCTTCTTCATCCATGATCAAATAATGGATGATTTTGATCTTATTTCTAACCAACCTGGCATTACAAAGGAGCATGGTTAGGTTCAGTGGGGAGTTGGAACTACTGTACTCTGTGAGGCCCAAGAGCAGCCAGGGCAGCCAGAGGGGAAAACAGTAATTAAATTACTGGACTCCCTTCCCCTCCAACAGCATGCTGGCCTGCCAACGTCCAATCCCCTATTCCCCACCACTACTGAAATAGCCACCCCAACCTCACTGAACACACCCCCTTCTCCATCCTTATCAAGAGAGTCCAGGCACATCCCTGTGAACAGCCTGGCACAAACCACTAAGACAAGAGCAAAACTAAAAGCTAATACTAAAACTGGAGAACCTTGAGCAAAACTTCCCCTCAGACCTCAGTCCCACACCCAAGGCCCGGCACCAAAGGCTAGCCACCTGCAGATGGCCCTCCTAAGGTTACCCACACCAGTGGCTACATCAGCAACTGCACCTCTGGTATGCCCCAGTCCTTTTAAGCTGTTGTTTTATGTTGTTGTAACCACCACCGCCCCTCACAACATTATGCACCTGTGGAGGAATAGCTGCCTATCCCACCACTTTGCCACCACGTGTGGATGATCCGCCCCTCTGTGCTACCACAAGACACAGATCTGCTTGACAATTACCAGTTTAACCGCTGCCACCAAGTAGACTTTTGTGCTTTAGGGTGAGTCTACCACAACAGCCTTTCAACTTCTGTCGTAAAACAAACTTTAGTAGAGTGGTAAGGCCTATAGGTGTGGGGTAGAGAAACAGAAGCTACAATTTTCCTTCAGCGGTAAACAAGAAATTTTACTTTGCAATTAGTTCAATTAAAAATTACTTCACAGTTTAGTATAGATAAACAACAAAACCATCAACCAAAAGGGCATAAGGAATAAACAAAATGTGGTAAAAAAATGCATGTGGGAATGTAAAAATGCAAATGTGGTCAAAAATCTCACTGAGGCCTAACTTAGAATCCTTTATGAACACCTTTAGGAACTCTGGCTTTTCCTCAGTTCTGCCTTTGATTTTGTTCTTTTCCAGTTCTGTGTGATTTTAGCTCTGCAGAGATTACATCTCTCTGCCAGTGAGCTTAACAGCTGTGTGCCAGCGATCTTTCAGTTCTGTGGTCTCTCTACAGACTCCGACTCCAACTTTTCCAGCTTTGACTGCAACTTCAACTATTTCCAACTCCAGCTTCAACTCTTGGACTCTCTCTGTTCCAACACTCCAACACGTAACCCTTAGACTCTCCTCCTAGACTCTAACTTCTTCTGACTAACTTTCTCTGAACAACTCTTCTATATATACACAATTTTGCTCCAACAGCTTTTTAAACAATCCAATCAGTGTAACTCAAAGTTCCCTCCATTTTTTCAAAACTTCCCTTCCCTCCAAAACCAAACTGTCAAACTGACATTCTCAAAGTGAAACTTTTGTACAGCAAGCATGAACTTGTGTGACCCTGCCAGCATTCTTAGCAACATAGGGACTTTGCAAGCATTTTTACACAGAAATCCTATTTACAATAATGTAGTAGCTTAGGATCAATTCAATTCATAATATAATATAATTCATTTAGAATACAAGGGCTTATTTACAAAAACCAAGAGGTCTAGATTACTGTTATCTAGAAAAAATCTTTATCATTATAACGACCAAACAAAAGAAATCCAAAGCCGCATAGGACAAACAAGAACAAAATTTAACCAAATGAAGATCTTCCTCTGCAAGAGTAAACTAGATTTGCAGCTCAGAATCAGAATGATGATATGCTACATCTGGACTCTTCCATATCCAGGAATCTCTTCTCCATCTGTATGGATGTGAAACTTCCATCAAGAAACACGCATATAAAAAATTGGAATCCTTTGAGTATTCAGAAGAATACTCAAGATTGAATGGACCAGCAGAACAACAAATGAAGAAGTTCTACGAAAAGCAAAAACACATAAACAAATAATACAGACAATCAAGAGACGTAAACTGGAGTATTGTGGACATATCCTCAGAGGAGTAAGATATCAAATTACAAGGAAAGCTAGCAGGAAAAAGATCAAGAGGAAGGAGGAGGAAGCGATGGATGGATGACCTGAAAGAATGGCTACAAATGGACATAGAAGATATCATCCACGATTCTAGGGACCGCGATCTATGGCTTTTGCTGGCCGCCAACCTCCCAAATGGAGAAGGCACATGAAGAGAGAGAGAGAAGAGGTCTGGGCCTCCTTCCTCCACAGCACCTCAGCCACTTTCTTCCATAGCAAGAGCTAGGCAGCGGACTCTTTAGCCCCTTCTCCCAACCCTTTCTCCCCTCACGTGAACAGAAGCTGTGTAGAAGTTCTCCCCTTTATTCAGATCTGCTGCTCAATCCCATCCACAAGCCAAGATAGTCATAAGCAACCAAGGTGTCTGAAGGAAGCACTGAGCCAAGTCCTCAGTTGCTGCTCACACTAGGCAGGGGAGGGTTAAGGAGCCCCTTGCCCGTGTCTCAGCTGGTGTTGGAGTGAATAGGTGGACTGAGACAACGTTGCCCGCCCTCCCACACTTGTTCAGTTTGGAATATGATCCCTCTGAAAATGTGTTGCTAACCAGGGAACAATTGCTCTCTGAGCAAGAGATGCTTAGCAGCTCGATCCTATGCAAATTGATTTGTAAATAAATAACATAAGCAGAATCAGATAGGACTGGAATGCTGTTCCTGGACTGTGCAATTTCAGGATGCAAATAGGAAAGTGCATGTCTGAATGCTCCCTTATGAGGAAAGAAAATCCCCTGCATGTAGAAAAATAGCATGTCAGGACTGAGGATAGATTATCTACAAGCAGGGTTTGTATTTTGTCCCATCATGGAACACTGGAACATGAACTCCCCTGTGTGTAGTTTGAAATGTGCAATTCAGGAAGAGTTTTATGCTAACACTTGATTTTGTTGATGGTATAAACCATCTCTAAGTCCTGCTGAGTTCATCTGCATTTACTTCCTGTTTGTTATAAATCTGGCTGTGTGTGAGAGTTATAGCTGATGCTGAAACATGCTGACAATCCCAGACAAATTTTGTGAATCTCCCAAAACTCCAGAAATATAACCACTGAATGCTCACAGTCAAGAGTTGTGTGTTGGAAAAGTGCAGAAATCTATATCAGTTTCTGGGCATTTGTGAAATTCATTTGCAGTTTTGGACACTCTGTAACATAATGCAGGGGTTAAATGGGCTTCCTCTTCAGTAAAAAGTGCACGAGAAAGCGTTGGATTCAGAAATCTGCTCAGCTGCACTAGTAAGAGTCTCTGGCCAAAGTAGCAAATTAAAAGGGGAATGCAAAAAAGAACCCCGGTGGGAAAATAATAACAATAAAACCCCTCCGATCTCCTCCCTCCCCCTTCCCTTCTGTGTTGACAAGCTCAAGTTATGTTGGAAGCAAGTGGAGGAGGAGGGAGGTGTGTGGTTTGGGATCTGTGGGGAAGAAAGGAGGGGAAAGCCAAGATTTATCCCTGCCTGTTTCTCTCCCTGAGGCGAGGGGAAGCAAGCACGGGTGGGGGCAAAGCACACTGCAAAATGCTACAACTCATAAAATGCGGGGCAAGGCTCTCTACAATGGAAAAACACAGTTACTTTCCTGCAGCACATTTACAGCGTTGTAGGGCAAAACCGCATCATTAAAATTCAAATCAAGGCATGGGAAATGTGAACGCACCCTGCTGACAATGCAGCGAAACCGTTGTGGAAACACGGGCAATATGGAGGGGGACTTAGAAGATACGGTGCGAGTACGTTGCAGTGTGTAATCTGAAAAATGCCCTGATGTTGTTGGATTACAACTCCCATCATCACCCCCTACCCACTGTGGCCTTTATGGCTGGGGGTTCTTTGAACCTGGCTACCCAATTATAGCTCCGCCCCGATGACTTCATAACTAAAACAGACCAATATGGCTACTTTTCTAGAATCCCCTCCACTTTACATGTTGACACCTAAAGGGTAATGTGAACATGACTAACATATTTGCAAATATGCACATCGTAGCAGCACATGTATTACCTCCCTTTTGCTGCAATGTAGTTTGCTGCAATGTAGTGTGTGTGGGAAAGCCCATATCCGCCCCCCCTCCCCAACACATGCATGTTTATTTCTTGCTAGCTTTTTTGTGGAGAGATGGAGACAAATTGTTGCTTGTTTGCATTCAGTCAGCACGGACAATCTGCCAACAGCCTGTTCTGTTTGTGTGCTGCAGCTGCGTTCCCCACTAGTAGCAGCAAAGCTAATCCTGCCAGATGGTGGCACCACACCTGGTCCTACCGTGACTCTGCTGGACTGTCCTCCTCTGTCTTCCTCTGCGACCATGGTTTTGGGGAGCCTGCTACCTGGACAGAGCCTGATCTTTTTGCTGAGAGATGGAAGGTGTGTGGAGGGTCCTCTTTCACTGGCAATCTAAGGGTTAGAGTGCTCTGTCTGTGAGAAATTAAGGAAGGGACTCCTTTCTCTTCCTGTACATCCCTCCCTCAAACATGCCTCTTTTGGGAAGTTCTCAGTCCTCATCCCCATTCAAAACAAAGCCCATGGACATGTTGCTGCATTTTCTCACATTGCATGTCACCAGTGCCTCTCCTAGGGTTGTCATATTCAAGCTTCCCAAATCTGGGTGGCCTAATTTGCATGTTACGCAAATTATGCAGCAACTAATTTGCATTTTATTTATTTAGTTATTTGACAGATTTGTATACTTCCCCCTCCTTCTCTGCCCTCCCATGTGATCAGATCCGGAGTAAAATCCGGGCAATCTGGGCAGCGCATTTGGAATCCACGTAAATCCGGGTGGAATTTAGCAGCCGGATGGAGGAGCCAAAATCCGGGGGCTACCCTAAATTCTGGGGGACATGGCAGCCCTAGCCTCTCCCCAATGCAGTCCTATCTGTGCTGTTTTCTCACCCAGGCCTCTCCCTTCCTTCAGCTGGGACCATCCGTGAATAGGAAAAGCAGGACATTCTAGGGAATGCTACAGATGACAAGGCTGGTGGTGAGGGGGCATAGTTTCAAACCTGCCCGAGCCTGAAGATGAGCATGGAAGACCCTCCTCTCTGACCTGTCACTACTGGAGAGACAATGGGCAGGTACAAAGAGACAGATGGCAGTGCCAGAATTTTGAAATGTCCTCCCTGAGGGATCCATCAGGTTCCCTCCCTTCCTGTGTTCAGGCATGCTCTGAAAGCTCACCTCTCCAAACAGACTCTCCATGTTAATGGCTTGCTGCATTTCAAATATGCTTTTGTTTAATGCTGCTCCACTATGTTTGAGTTTCAGGGTTGTTAATTGTGTGTTTTGCTGTGTGTTAATTGTTCAGTACCGTCTGGTACGTTTTGGTAAGCTGAAAAGAAAAAAGAAAAGAAAAGTTTATCTTCTCCTCTTTATACATTTATTCTCTAAGAAATGTTTGTTTAGTTTTATCTTTTCATATTTCAGATCTGAAAACTCCTGTGTCATATTGGTGAGGAAGGGACAGATTTGGGCATTGATGGGCAGAAAGAAGGTGACGTGTAGGGTTGGGAGTCTTGTCAGAATGTGTTTCCGTGTTTTCTTATTTGGTATGGTATATTCTGTTGCTTTCACAATGCTTTTTTCTTCTTTTCTTCTTGTTTTTAGGGCGTTCTCTCTTTGTTTGGGTGTTTAGTATTTTCTCCTCCTTTTTTCTCCAGGAGAGCTGGTCTTGTGGTAGCAAGCATGACTTGTCTCCTTAGCTAAGCAGGGTCTGCCCTGGTTGCATATGAATGGGAGACTAAAAGTATAAGCTCTGTAAGATCTTCCCCTCAGGGGACGAAGCCCCTCTGGGAAGAGCAGAAGAAGGTTTCAAGTTCCCTCCCTGGCAGCATCTCCAAGATGGGGCTGAGAGAGATTCCCGCCTGCAACCTTGGGGAAGCCGCTGCCAGTCTGTGAAGACAATACTGAGCTAGATGGACCAATGGGTCTGACTCAGTATATGGCAGCTTCCTATGTTCTTTATATAGCTTGTGTCTTGCCTAACGGTGTCGTCCGATGGTTGTCCTTGCTCTCTCCCTCACCCCCTTCTCCTTTCTCTCACCTTCCTCCCTGGAAGTTCAACTGTGATTAGCTGCTCAAGGCCCTGTCAATTTACAAGGAGGAGGAGAACTTCCTTTTGGAACCTTTGTTTGAGCATTCCGTGGCTGCAAAGTGTCTGTGCTCTTTGTTTGGGGGTGGCTTTTGGTCCTGTGGGGGAAGTCTGAGCTCCCCCCACCCCCACTAACATTTTTGGTCATGCCTTGTGGTCCCTCCCAACACTCCCAAATGCCCCTCTATCCTTAATAGGAGCTTGTGGAGGTGCTGTGCCTATCTACATGTTAGCAGGCAGCAAAATATTCATAGATGTTGTTTTTAAAAATTAGTCAAGGGGGACATGACAGAAGTTCATCAAAATGTGAATGGTTCCTCTCTCAAAGCACTAGCACTTGGGGCCATCAAATAAAAATTATGAGCAATAGATTCTAGGCAATCCAAGGTAGCATTTCTTCACATCGTGCACAATTAGCTTGCGTAATTCCCTGCCACAAGATATGGTGGTGGCCAATAGCTTAGATGGTTTTAAGAAAGGAATGAATAAACATGCATGGAGGAAAGGTCTAACAAAGGCTCTTCATCACAATAACTTCAGAGTAAACCTTTACCTTGGGTCCTTGTCCTTCAAGATGGCAAAAAGATGTGGGATGTGAGAAGTGTTCACGCAAATGCTAGATGTGAGCGTACTCATCCTGCATGCACTCCCACAGGCTTCTGTCCTACTTCCCAGCAAATTCTTACAATCTAATGATGCTGTGTTCACATGCAGAGCAGGGTCCTCACACAATTTTTGCAGCGCCACCTGCAGGCCGGCTCTTGCATTTCATGAAGAACCAACCAGCCCTTTTCTCCATTCACCAGAAAAGTAGTCATCAGTTCTTCTCGGAAAGCAGGAGCTGGCCAGCAGGTGGCGTTGAGAAAATCATGCAAAGACTCAGCTCAGCATCTGAACACAGCATCATGCAAAGATCATGCTTTGCATGATCACCAGATCATGCTGGGAAATAGGGTGCAGGCCTGCGGGAAGGTGTGGAGGGTGAGTAAGCTTATGCTTGGAATTTGTGCAAACACTTCTCACATCCTGCCTCCTTTTGTTGTCTGGAAGGACCCATTCAGATGTACCATCCTCATATTACCACGTGCTGATGGCCAAACCCAGGCTGGCTCTCTCCACCTTGTGCTGCTGATGAGCTTCCCAATGGCATCTGTCTGACCTCTGTTGGAGACAGAGTACTAAGCTGGATGGGCCTCTAGTGTGGTCTCGTAAAGCAGTTATTATTTTCTTAAAACCAGTGTGTTAGCAGGGGCAACAAATGATGACTCATGTTTCCTTTCTGCAACCCCACAAGTGTCAGGAGCAAAACTGGTGGTCATCACTGCAGGATCAAATCACAAAAAGCAAGCAGGGGTGGGGTGGGTGTGTTTTGCATCAAGCTTGTGAGTGTATCAGCACACAAAGGAGGGATGTGAAGATCTATAACTCATTTTTTTCTCTCTCTCATAAAGACCACTATGAGAGGACATAAGAAAGGTTTATAAATTGATGCATGGTATGGAGAAAGTGGATAGAGGGTTTTTCCCCTCTCTTTTTCATAATACTAAAAATTAGGGTCATTCAATACAATAACTTAGCATCAGCAGATGTCATGATGGCCACTGATGTAGGCAGCCTAAAAAGGGGATTAGAGAAATTGATGATGATGATGGAGGAGGAAGAGGAGGAGGAGGAGGAAAGTTCTATCAATAGCTATGAGCTACGAGTGCTAAATAGAACCTCCATGTTCAGAGGCAGTATACCTATAAATATCAGTTGCTGGGAAACAAGAAATTGCAGGGCTCTGTCTTCATCTCCTGCTTGGGGGCTTTCCAGGTTGGCCGCTGGGGGAAACAGGGCGGCGACCTTGATGGGCCTTTGGTCTGCTTCAGTGGGGCTCATCTTATGTTCTTCCATGGGGCTCTTGCAGTCCTGAGGGTTCTGCACAGCACCTTGGACCTGGCTGGGGCTACTTTTAGCATGGGAGACGCACTTTAAAACGGAAGCAATGCACACAAGAAGCTGCTGAAGTGCCATTTCCGAGGCAGCTGCTGCTGAGCCCAGTCCGGCGTCAGCCTGTGTGTGATTACCGTGGCCAATGTCCTCATGCATTTTTAACAGGAAAGACAATGAGATCATCATCGGCAGGTGCACGAGTGCCGTATTAATGGCCAAGGAGGCTATTACACACTTCCTTTGTGGCATCCGGTGCTGGCCAACTGTCCACAAGGATAATATACTGGGCTAGTTAGCCCAGGATGCATGAGGGCTGCTCCCTGCCCTCAGGCTCACACCAGCCGCAGCCTCTTCTCTCCCTGCTGGTATTTTGGACCCGGCTGATGATGACAAATTGCTGCTGGTTTCCATTCATCCAGCATTGACGACCTGCCAATGGTCAATCTGGCTCGGCGGCGGCGGCAGCTGTTTCAAGGACTGCCTTGGCGTGAACGGTTTATCACTCCCATAGGAACATAGGCAGCTGCCATATACTGAGTCAGACTATTGGTCCATCTAGCTCAGTATTGCCTACCCAGACTGGCAGCGGCTTCTCCAAGGTTGCGGGCAGGAGTCTCTCTCAGCTCTATCTTGGAGATGCTGCCAGGGAGGGAACTTGGAACCTAGATCGTCTTCCCAGAGCGGCTCCATCCCCTAATGGCAATTTCTCACGGTTCTCACATGTTGTCTCCCATTCCAATGCAACCAGGGTGGCTCCTGCTTCGCAAAGGGGGCAATTCATGCTTGCTACCACAAGACCACTTCTTCCTCTTCCCGGTAGCGCACCTGGCTTGCCCCTGCAGGGCTCCCGCTGTGACAGCGGCATTTTGGTGCAAAAGCAGCTGCCATTCTCAATCGATGACCCAGAAGCAGACGAACCAGTCCCAGGGAGGCAGCATGAAGGGGGATGGGCAGGTGGTCTGATGGCTGCCTGCCACCCATTTAGGGTGACTGACATGACCTTGTTGGAAACAAAGCAAATCCTGTTTCAGCTGTTGCAGGAAGTGGAAAGAGAGCTGGTCTTGTGGTAGCAAGCTTGAATTGTCCCCTTTGCTAAGCCTGGTCCACCTTGAGTTGCATTTGGATGGGGAACTACATGTGTGAGCACTGTAAGGGATTCCCCTCAGGGGATGGAGCCGCTCTGGGAAGAGCAGAAGGTTCCCGGTTCCCTCCCTGGCAGCATCTCCAAGAGAGGGCTGAGAGAGACTCCTGCCTGCAGCCTTGGAGAAGCCGCTGCCAGTCTGTGTAGACAAGACTGAGCTACATGCAGGGGCGGAGCCTCCATTGCGCAAGGGGGTGTGTTCTAATAACCTAGGCCGCTGCTCCTCAGGGGCCGTGCCTCGTTCCCCAGCCACACCCCTCAGTTTTTGAGAAGTTTCAGCCAGCACTGGGCTCCCAGCCTGGCTGGGATTGCCTCTCCTTGCCTTTGCAAGCAGAGAGAAGCCATCCCAGCCACATGCTGACCAGATTTTACTTAGAAACGGAGCACATGGCCACGCCCCCTGCGGTGATCAGGTGCAGGGGATGTGGCTGAGGTGGAGGGAACGCTGCTGAACAGGGGCCACCAGCATCCTCCCTTTGCTACTTGCTGGATAGACCCAGAGCCTGACTCAATAGAAGGCAGCTTCCTGTGTTCCAGTGGAAGGTGAATGCTGGTGCTGAACTGGCATAACACCACATGGGAGAAGAAAATCAATAGGGCTATTCTCATAATCATTATTAGGGTAGGAGGCTTCTCCTCATCCTACCCTAGTTTGGGAGCTGTCCCTGCTACTGGCATTTGATACTGTGTGAGATCAAAGTAAAGTCAGACATGGGGAGCTTGCTTGTCTGTCAAGCCCCAGCTGGGTAAGACAAACACACCCTACCCAAATTCCGCCCCCAGCTTTGGAATGAGTTAGGAGGTAAAACTCTCCAACCCCGTTAGTGCTTGTCAAACAAGGAAGCTCCCCGCCTCCCACCTTACTTTTATCGAACAGTCAATCAAATACTGGGAGTACAGGAGGCAGCTCCTGAACAAAGATAGAAGAAGCCTCTGAGAACAGCCCTACTGTCCCTAGTGACCTAGCCATCCCAGATCCCAGTTCAGGAGGATGCCAGCATGGTTAACCAATAGAGTCAAGGAAGCTATAAAGGGGAAGAAGACTTCCATCAGAAAATGGAAGCCCTGCCCAAATGAAGAGAACAGGAAGGAACATAAACTCTGGCAAAAGAAATGCAAGGAGACAACAAGGGGTGCAAAAAGAGAGTTTGAGGAGCATATAACTAGAAGTGTCAAGGGTGATAACACACACACACACAGTGTGTGTGTGTGTGTGTGTGTCAGAAACAGAAAACCTGCCAGGGAGGTGGTTGGACCCTTAGATGATGATGAGAGTGTGAAAGGGATTATTAAGAAGGATAAGGAGATTGCAGAGAAGCTGAATGAGTTCTTTGCATCTGTCTTCATGGCAGAGGATACTGACCATATACCCTCTCCAGAACTGAGCTTCTGAGACTTGGGGGCTGAAGAACTGGGCCAGTTTGAGGTGATGAGAGAGGATGTTCTAAACTGCCTAGAGAAACTAAAAATCAAGAAATTGCTATGGCCAGATGGCATGCACCCAACTCTTCTGAAGGAACTCAAATGTGAAATTGCTGATCTCCTAGCAAAAATATGTAACTTGTCCCTGAAATCAAGCTCTGTACCAGAAGACAGATTTTTGCAGTAAGATTTTTTGGAGAGGAGAACTGGTCTTGTGGTAGCAAGCAGGTCTTGTCCCCTTAGCTAAGCAAGGTCCACCCTGGTTACATAGGAAAGGGAGACTAGAAGTGTGAGCACTGGAAGATATTCCCCTGAGGGGATGGAGCCGCTCTGGTAAAAGCAGAAGGTTTCAAGTTCCGTCCCTGGCAGCATTTCCAAGAGAGGGCTGAGAGAGAGACTCCTGCCTGCAACCTTGGAGAAGCCGCTGCCAGTCCGTGAAGACAATACTGACTAATGGTGACCCTGAGTGACACACAGGGAGACCTCAATGGCATAGTGTAAGAGGTGCTTATTGTGTGAGGTCAGAACCCAGGAGACATTCTTGAACTGCTGGTTCTGGATGGGGTCACGCTTTCCCAGAAGGAACAGGAATGCAGTCTGGGAGTGCTTCTGGATCCAAACCTCTCCCTGGTGTCCCAGGTTGAGGCAGTGGCCAGAAGTGCTCTCTATCAGCTTCAGTTGATATGCCAGCTGCGTCCATTTCTTGAGATAAATGACGTCAGAACAGTAGTATATCTGCTGGTCACCTCCAGACTTGACTACTGCAATGCGCTCTATGTGGGGCTGCCTTTGGACACAGTCCGGAAACTGCAGTTGGTCCAGAATGTGGCAGCCAGGTTGGTCTCTGGGTCATCTTGGAGAGACCATATCACTCCTATCTTAAAAGATCTACATTGGCTGCTGATACGTTTCTGGGCAAAATACAAGGTGTTAGTTATAACCTATAAAGCCCTAAACGGCTTGGGCCCTGGGTATTTAAGAGAACTCTTCTTCGCTATGAACCACACCGCCCATTGAGATCATCTGGAGAGGTTCGTCTGCAGTTGCCACCGGCTCATCTGGTGGCTACTCAGGGACGGGCCTTCTCCATTGCTGCCCCGAGGCTTTGGAACATACTTCCTGCTGAAATAAGAGCCTCCCCGTGTCTTACCACTTTTAAAAAGGCAGTCAATACACATTTGTTCACCCAGGCTTTTAATTAGATACTGTGTTTTAATAGTTTGATGGTTTGTAATAGTTTTAACATTGCATTAAATTTTAAATTGTTGTAATGATTTAACCTTTTTATTTGTTGCTTTTATTGTTTTGTTGTAAACCACCCAGAGGCTTGCGTTTTGGGCACTATATAAATATGTTAAATAAAATAAATAAACAAGATGGTTCCTTGTCTCAAAGGGGCTCCCAGCCGGAAAAGAAACTCCCCAGCAGCAGCCCCTGGGAGAGATGCTGGGCTGGGCTGAAGAGGGAATGCTGCTCTGCGCCTGCTAGAGAGAAGGCAGCCCCAAGAGGCAGGCTGACCCTCTTCTCAGCAGGGACACACTGGGCGGGATGCTCCAGCCCGCTGACCCCGAAGCAGGATGGGGCTGTGCAAGTTGGAGCAGGCCCAGTTCCCAATGGCTGCGATCGCCAGGGGTGGGAGGCAGGGAGCAGGTTTGCCCCCCCCCCACACACTGGGTTGCCAAGCGCAGGGGCCAAGAGCCAGACGCCGGCCTTGCTTCGATGGCTTCCCAGCCCTGCCCCTCCAGATGCTGTCACCCTAACCCTCTTGACCTGCTGCCATACCCACTGGCTTGCCCTTCTGAATCTTTGCTCCAGGCAGGCCGTATGGCTCACCCCCAGGCCTGCCTCGACTCTGCCCCGAGAGGTGGCCAAGCCGAGGGTCCCCAGCTGCTGCTGGACTACAACTCCCATCATTCCCAGCCACACTGTAGTTCTTTAGTTTTCATCGTTCTCGGCTTTTAGCTTTTTATTAATAACATCTAATTTGAAACTTTTTTAAAAAACTGTAATTTTAAACGTGGCTTTAGCCTGATCTTTTGACTTGTTTAACTTCATTAATCTTTTATTTTACACTGTATCTGTTCTATTAATGTTCTGAGCCGCCCCAAGCAGTACTGTACTGAAGGGGTGGGGTATAAATGTTTTAAATAAATAAACTGCAGCTGATGAGCCTCCGATTAGCCACCCCTGCCCCATAGTGACACAGCTGCCGATCTGCCCCAGCACGCCACCCGACTCTGGTCCAAGTCCTGCTTCGACTCCCCTTCCAGCCCGGAAGGACCAGCCCATCCTCAAGCAGCTGTTAGATCCCACCACAGGCAAGGGACCTGGTCTGTCTCCCATTATGGATCCCCTGAGCCACCCAGTCCCCACGTCTTCCTTCTGAGCAGCTGTTGACTGCCATGTAATTTGTCAGAGGCAATTTAGCATTCCAGAAGTGCCGCGTGAGCCTTTTCACACAAAGCTGCATTGGAGTAGTCATTAGGAGCCCCTTCCTCTGGCATGCCAGCTCTGCTTCTTCTCCTGATTAAAATCATACCGTGCCATCATCACCCACCGATTTCTGAGGGCCAGGGCGGCTAAACACGTGCCTTTCAAGAAGGCTCCGTCCGGTCCTTCAGTCGTCATTGGCAACTGAGCCATCAGCTCAGAGGAAATAGGGAATAAATTTGGACCCAAAAAAGCCCTTCCAACAGCAGGCCCGTTCCCCAGCTGTTTGGCTGTCAGGCTTCAAAATCCTAAACCCTCAGAAATGGGAGCTCTTCCCGGCTGTGTTAACGTTTTGCAAAGGGACGCATGGCGTCTCCCCTGAAGATTTGGGGGTGGCACTATCTCCATTGCATCTGAGGCAGGATTCAGAACTTTAATGTCAGGGTTCTGCCCTAGACCATGATGTCAACTAGAAATCAAGATGCTTCTTGGTATATGCAAAGTAATTTCAACACCATTTGGAGACTATGAAAGGCATGCCCCTATCACAGCTTGGAGGCAAGCACTTCTAGCCAAAAGTGTGCAGGTCACACCTTGGAAGGGCCTGTGTCGGAGAAACGGAGGAACAGGCAACATGGCAGACACTTCTGTCTAGGTATATTTTCCCCTTTGTGACTGGGGGCATTGGGAGTAGTAATCCAACAACATCTGGGGACCAGTGTTCCCTGTAACAGGGATTCCCAGATGCTGACTACAACTTCCAGCATTCCCAGCTTCAATAGACTTTTGCTGATGTGGCTGCACATCACTGGAGAAAGGTGGTAGTGAGTGGAATGTAATCCATGAATGCAGTTTATTTAACAGGATCAGGGCACCCATTATTCTACTTTGGGTGGCCAGGTATACATCCCCCCAAAAGAGGTCCCAATTTGCTAATTTTATATTAATAGGAGTGCAAACATAGACAAATAGAAATACAACTCACCACTGCTTGCCAATGAAGGAAACTTGGCTCACTGCTTTAACACGCAGTGTTGCTAGCACTGCTCTTCTGCAGGCTCCCAGAAGCCTCTCTGCTTATGTGTGAGACTGCAGGTGTATGGGTCTCACTTTTGACATGCTCTGGAGCCTAACAGGGTGATGAGCTCTCTGTTAGTTGGCATATTGGGGATCAGTCACTTAGTAGGCAGTGGGACAGTTACCCGTAGATTTAGCAGCTACCAAAGCCAAATTGAAAGGGAACTAGCCTTACACCTTCCCCATGCTGGCATACCTAAGCAGACTCCCGAAGTTAACTCGCAAACATTAACTCTCCGTTCAAGGTCTCTCTGCATGGAGATTGACCACTCTTTGGTCTTCCTCCCCTCCACAGATGCCTCAAAAGAGCTAAAACCAATGACCTCAGCAGGGAAGTCAGATAAGACTCTGCAATGCAGATTCCCTCCCTATCAGAAGAAAGCTAAAGGGGACCATAGAAACTCAGAGATGTGGCTATTAAAATTCTTCCGACCTAAAGAGATACTGAGCCGGGTCTCACAATCAGTGAGACCCGTTTTGTGCAGCTAAGCGAGGAGAGCGGGCTAAGCCCGCTCTCCCCGCAGACGAACAGGGTGGGAGCCCTGGGCAGCTGGATCGGCCGCCCACACAATTGCCGGCTCCGTGACCGATTGGGGGCCGATTGGAGGGGGCTGGGGGGAGCGGGGGCCGAGCCTGCAGGGCATGCTGGTGAGACCCCGGCTTCTTGCCTCCCCTCCGAGGGTCTCCTCGTGAGTAGCCACAGCACGGAGCCGCAGCGTGGCTACTCACAATTTTAAAAACCGGGTTTGCAGAGCTCTCGCTTCGCAAACCCGGTTTTAGGGGCGGGCTACTTGAGCGGGTTACCTGCTCAAGAACCACCAGGCTTGCAGCCGAGACCGGTGGTTCTCACGATTGCAGAAAATCGGGCTAGTGGAGGCTAGCCCGATTTTCTGCAATCGTGTGTATAGTCTCACTGTGTTTGCACATTCAGTCACTCCATTTGCAGGGTGCATTCGACCCATTCAAGCATTGTGTTATACAGCAAACACAAACAATGGGATCTTTTGAGATTCCCCAGAACTGCCTTAATTTAAAAAAAAGGGGGGGCAGCAGGAATGTTCCCTCAGGACACGATTTGGGCTTTAACTGCCCGTGGTTGCTTGAGCCAGTGTGCTCCACTTGGTCTCCAGTGTGCCTCACTTGGTTTCCATCTTTTGGAGTCACCCGTTACTTGGACGCCGCAGCTGACACTTGCCATATCACCTGGCCGTGTTTTGCTCCCCGGGCCACCCTTGCTTCCAGGCTCTAGATTGGCTCTTCTGCCAGATCTGATCTGCATAGTCCCCCTCGTTACCACTGGAGCTGCAACACATGCCCTTTGAATCGCCAATAAAGGAAGGAATAAGGTTGTATGATAACTGCTGCGTCCCAGTCTGGGCTCCATCTATCCCTTTTTCTTCTCTCTTAAACCCCAGAGGGTGCTTCTCTGCGTCTCCTTTCTCTGGTCAGCCTGGAAGTTATTTCAATTCAGACACTAAGCTAAATTTCCTCTTGGCAATTATATGGTTAATCTTGTAACGTATTTTTAGAAATAATATTGCTCTAAGTGACTCTCTTACTCCATTGTACCCTTTACCCTCAAATAAAACCTTCTTGAACCTCAAGAGTCTTTCTCTCAGTCTTTTTTCCTGTCACCAGAGCTTTGCACAAACATTATTCTGATGTGCAACTGCTTCATTCTGAACTAATTTCCCCACACAAAGCCCAAATGCAATTTGGGGGTGTTCACCAGTCACCCCAGGGCAGTTCCATTAACAACAGTTCTTGAGCTGACTGTTCTTCTGACAGAGTTTCCTTCTTAGTCCACTTCCTGACAGCAGCACCATGCATACTAAACAAATGATGAAGTGTATGCAACACAGATAACTGGGATATTATTCACTGGTGCTAAACAGTCCTTGTTCATAGGGTGTAATCCTATATACACATCCAGGAGTAAGTCCCATTAAACCTAATGGGATTTAATTCTGAGTAAACATGGAGAGGAGACAACATCCTCCACCTCTCAGCCTGCAAACAGCTTTCATCCTACAGGCAGAAATTCTAAATATAATATTCTAAAATACTAGAATATTAGAAGACTGCAGCCTCTGAGGCAAGATGCCTCTAAATACCAGGTGCAGGGGAGCAACAGCAGGAGAGAGGGTGTGCCTATGTGAAACAGGATGCTGGACTAGATGAACCTTGGGCCTGATCCAGCAGGGCTCTTCTTAGGTTCTTAAATTCCTCCTTTGCAGAAAGAACCAAATTTCTTGGATGGATGAAAAGCATCTTCGGCTTAAGCAATAGTCTGTTGTCTACCCATTTCAAATTCAGTATTTTGCATTTTATAGCTATTCTAATTTTAAAAATTCAATCTCTCTTCCTCCTGATCCAAGACACCCGACAAGCTGCCTCCTTACTTTTGCAGTTGTGAATATAGGCAGCCCTCATAAGCTGAAATGGCCTTCACTATAAAGGCATCCTCCCTCTGTCCCCTACCCAACACATGCTCACACATGCATGCTTATGAGCTACAAACGCCCTCGACTGGAATCCTGCTGCTATGATAGGACCAACTGGTCACTTTGAACTGATGCACGTTTAAATCAATAGGCTTAGTAGTAGCTGCCAAATCTAGACCAGAACCCAGACAGTCCTTCAAATAGAGCAGGGCTTCCCGAATTGTGCCCCATTGTGCCTGGGGATGTTGACAGCTGTCGTCCAACTACCTCCGGGAGCCCAAGATTGGGAAACGCTAGAACAGAGGACGGTCCGGATCAAAAGAAGACACAGGGCCACCCTAACTCTGGTCTTCTGCATTTTTGCTCCCTTCTTTTCTCTCTGCCTTTTGAAAAGGCAGGGAACAGGATGGGATGAGCAGAAGAAACCAATGTGATGGCAGTGGCTGCTGCCACTACAACGATTACCCAGAGGTGCACCTAGGTAATTTTGGAGCCTGGACCTAGAGGCCCTTGGAGGCCTCCCTCCTCTCCCCTGCAAACTAAGCATCATCATGCTCGGCCAGGCGACCATACCACCCTGGAGAGACTAAAGAGGATTGGGGTGGGGCAGAGGCTGTGGAGGCCCTGGACTTCGGCCTGGAAGTCCAGGAGTAAGAGCACCTCTGCTACTACCACTGTGCCTCCTCCTCATCCTTTTGCTTGTCTGATCCCCTTAATATACACCATTTTCGGTGGGGCTGGGGAGGGCTGGGGGGAAGGCAGGACCGTACCTACCTTCCACCCCACGGCCAGCCGTTGCTGCCAAGCCGTGCCGCTCTCATGCCCACACGATTGCCACTGCAGCCAATGGCACAGCAATATGGAGGCTGGGGGAGTGAAGCCAAGTGTCCAGGGATCTCACAACGCCCCACATGAGCCATGCAGTGCATCACGGAAATCCTGACGCCCGGTTGCTCCTTCCCCCGGCTTCTATGATTTAAATGGCTACTGGCAACCCAGGAGGAGCTGCTGGAAGCCTGGCCACCCACACGACCGGGAAGTGGGGTCGGGGGGCACACACACCCCATCCTCATACCTCACTTTTAGCCCGGGTACAACACCCAGGCACAGGGGTACAGCTAGAATTGAATGGATGGATTCAAAGAATCTGGGGGGGCCCAGCTCCACCCCTCCCTATTTGCATCATTGTCTCCCTCACTCTAAAGGGCCACCAAGGAGAGGGGCAAACACAGGCCCCCTTTCCCCGGGCCCTAGCTGTGCGCCTGCCCAGGCAGAGGAGCGCTGGGGTCAGGAGCGATCCGGGTGGATCTCACCATCTGCCCTATCTGGGCCAGTGCCAAGTAGGGCTGGTCACGGAAGGACCTCAGTGTCTGCTGCCACCAGCATCTGATGAGGGGGGCAAGGGGTGGGGTGTGCTCTTGTCTGCCAGGAGCAGGAAGATCCGGGTGGGTCTGCAGCAGGCTCTGCACACTTCGGGGTAGGCTAGGTGGGCAGCCACCGCATCGGTACTCTCCAGACTTGTATTCCAGAGAAACAGGTTTGCAGAAACATCTTCTGGCACAACCTAAATTTAGCCACATTTTTTTTCACTATGGTAACAGGCTTGCAGCCCAGGCTGGGCCTTTCTGGCTCCTCAGGCCCAGTTCAAGCATCCCACAGGAACACAGGAAGCTGCCTTACATCGAGTCAGACCCTTGGTCCCTCTCACTCAGTATTGTCTGCACAGACTGGCAGCAGCTCTCCAAGGCTGCAGGCGGGAGTCTCTCTCAGCTCTATCTCGTCCCCATGCTTGAATCCCAAAGACATCCCTGTATTTGCTTGCTTTTGTACAAATTCTGCTTTCATTAGATGCAGGAAGAAGGAAAGGGCTGTGCAGAGCCCAGAGGCCACCCAATATCCACCAGAATATATATTCAACCCACTGTTGACAGGCATGGCCCAAACCTTTTCAAGCTCCCTGAGGTCTAGAAACTTGGTTTTTTATTAAACAATGGGAGTTGAGATTCCCAGGATGCCAAGCTGTGTTTTCCTTATCAAAACTGATGTATGTACCTGGTGCAGTGTGTGGAATCCTATAAAATATGCACTGCGTTGGACATTTCACCGAAAGCTCCCCAGTGTGATGGATCTGGTTCAGACCAAACAGGAAGATAAAGCTTCCCAATCTTGGGTCACCAGACATCGCTGGACTCATCCTTCAACAGCCACAATGACCAAAGACCCTGGGAATTGTAGTCCAACACAGCAGCACCTTGTGCTAACAATCCAGGGGGGGCACCAAATGAGACACAGCCTCCTCTGGTTTCCAGCAGCTCCAATTGCACCTGTTCCTCTCCACCCACCCCACCCAACATTAATGAGAGCTGCACTGCCTGAAGACTGGTCATTCATCAGGTAGAGCCTGCACAGCTGTACCAGATGAATAGCCAGCCTGCAAGCAGTGTGGCTGTCATTAATGCTGGAGCAGATTGAAAGAAACAGGCCCAGCTGGGCTGCCAGGGACCAGAGGCTGCTGCACATCATTTGGTGTCCTCCCTCCCCACCTGACTTGTTAGGACAAGCAAGCCGCTTCTGGTCCAACAATGTCTGGAAACCCGAGGTTGGGAACCCCTGGTTTAAACAAACCACCCTTTAAGGAAAGAAAAAGGCTGCTCTTGTGGGATGAAGTTGTCTTCATTTATAAAGAGGTTCCAAGCGATAAGGATTCTCCAGGGCAAGTCCTTAACCATCAGACAGAAGAAAGCTTTATCACTCATCCCAAGCGTCTCTAAGCATCAGCTGAAAAACTCATCATGCATTCTCTGGAGGAAGTGGGGAAAGGAGAGGAGAGACTCTCTTCGGTCTGGTCGGAAGTCTCCCTTCTTCTTCCACCTCAGAGAGTCTGGAGTCCAGAAGTTTTGTTCCTGGAATGGATGCTTCCTTCATTACTGGCAGGACCGTTTGTATGTGTCATGCTGGGGGGATTCAGAATATTGAGATTCTGTGCCACAAAAAAACCTGCAATCTAAGTTATATCAATGTGAATTGCTTATTCTATTTTCAGAAGAAGATACATTCTTCTATTTAATAATAAGGAGAGTGTTTCTGTTTCTTTCTGTGTTGCTAAATTCTGCGCTATTGCATATAAAATCCATCAAGTAATAATTAAGGCTCCCTCAACCAGTTAGGTAAAGGCGTTTATATGCTTATCCTCACCATTTCCCCAAGAAACTCAAGGAAGCATACAGTACATGAGTCTGTTCTACTCTTATCTTCACAACAACCCCATAAGGTAGGTCCAGCTAACAATGAGCATCTGGTCCAGGGTTACCTAGTGAACTTCATGGCGTGGGAATTTGCACTCAGGTCTCCCTGTTCCTCATCTGATCGCTACACCACACTGATGCTTAATACATTTAAAGATGTATACATTTTGCTTTTAATTGCCTTTAGTTGTTTCAGCTGTTATTAGTTGTCCCTGTGTTTGAAATGTTATGATTTGGTGATATAACAAGTTGTTCTAGTAAGAACTAATCAGCCTACTTTGCTTTCACTTTCTCTACAACTGGACTATATTTGATTCAAATCGAGGTCCACAAGTTAGATCTCTTGCACCTCAAATGTTCATGCATCCACCATCTTGGATCAGGGTGGATGACATCATTACAAACTACACCATTGAGATGTCCCTGTGTGTCACTCACTGCAACTGTACCCAATTTGTTTCAAATGGGTTAGGCAGTCCACAAATTAGCCCGCTTACGCCTCAGATGTTCATGTGGCCACCATCTTGGATTGGGGTGGATGACATCATCACAAACTATGCCACTGAGGTGTCCCTATCCGTTCTTACAGATGTACCAGATTTGGTTCAAATTGGTTAAGCAGTTCACAAGTTAGCCCACTTGTGCCTCAAAGGTTTATGCATCTGCCATCTTGAATCAATGTGGATGACATCATCACAAACTATGCTGTTGAGGTGTCCCTATGTGTCCCTCACTGCAACTGTAGCTAATTTGGTTCAAATTGGTTAGACCACCCACAAATTAGCCCGCTTGTGCCTCAGATGTTCACGTGGCCACAACTTTTGAATTAGAGTGGGTGACATCATCACACACCACATCATTAGGGCATCCCTATGTGTCCCTACAGCTGTAGCAAATTTGGATCAAATTGGCTAGGCAGTTCAAAAGTTAGCCCACTTGTGCCTCAAAGGTTTATGCATCTGCCATCTTGTATCGGGGTGGATGACATCATCACAAACTATGCCATTGAGGTGTCCTTATGTGTCCCTACAACTGTACCTGATTTGGTTCATATTGGTCCAGACTTTGCAAAGTTGATAGCGGGGGACACACAGACGGACACACAAACAGAATGCCAGATGATCTCATGATAAGCCTACTGGAAGGTAGGCTAAAAATGTAATACATGAACGAATAAACAAACCTACAACCTACAGCCCCCATAACTGAAAAACCTCTGGACTTTGCAGGATTTGTTGCCCTGGAGAGAATTCATTTCCTAACCCTGCCACCCCGACAAAATCAGGTCTAGGCTAGGGTGGTAGGGTTGCTTTCCTGCCTGCTCCTGACCTGCCAGGACTTACCCTCACACAGACTCGCAGTCAGAAGAAGGTCCTCGGGCTCATCAAGAAGCAGGAGGCAAGGCAGCCGGTGCGCCCAGGGAAACCGTCATATTTTTGTTTGCAGATAATCTCTTATGAAAGATTACCCCTAAATTGGAAGATTATGGATCATAATCACATAAGGCTATTTGTTCTAGTTAACGAGAAATGCCACTCTGGCGAGCAACAGGCTGTGCGAGGGCGAGCATGCTTGCCAATGAGCAATGCCCAACGGCGCCTTGGGCCAGGGAATGGCCGTGCGGAGATCTCCCTGGCCTCCTCGCCCCTTCTTGTTGGCCAAGGATGAGGAGTAAGGCAAAGCTGTGCAGCCTGCTTGGAAGTCTCCCGCAGCGGCAGGAGGCTGGCTTCAGAGTCCTAGGACAGGATTTGGCCCATGAGACCAAGTGCAGGCGGATGCTGTGCCTGACAGACCCAGCTTCAAAACGCTGCTTTAAACATGAAGCCCACAGAACAGTTGCTGTGTTCAAAGCTGGATGCGACCTGCACCGATACAAAATCCACATCCTGTACATAGGGATGCTACATTCTTCAGCAGCCTGGATCAATGATGCAAATGTGTGCATGCCCTTTTGGATAATGCAGCTTGCTTCAGCGACCAGGGCAGGTCCTCTGCTTGGGAAGGACTGTGAAGTGCGAACAGCCGGAGCAGCTTGTCCTCATGAGCTGGCAGGGGTGGGGGCGGGCATGCCAAAGGAGCCACTGCTCTCTCTCATTCTCCGAGCTCTCAGAGTTTGCTCCTCTCTCTCCCATCCGGCTCCGCCCCACAGCTCTATTTGATGAATGGCCAGCCTGCAAGCAGTGCAGGTCTCATTAACGCTGGGATGAGAAGAGGGAGAGGAACAGGAGGAGCTCTGAGATCAAGAGGCAGCCGCTGTGCCCCACCCCACGGTTCATTAGGAAGCCGCTCCTGGTTAACAAAAGATAAGGAAAAGGCATACTTGCTCAGCTTCTATTTAGCCTCCATCTTCTCCCAGGAAGGGAACTGTGTGGAAAGAACATAAGAACAGCCTGCTGGATCAGGCCCAAGGCCCTTCCTGTCCAGCATCCTGTTTCACACAGTGGCCCACCAGATGCCTCTGGGGAGCCCACAGAGGGCAAGAGCTGAGGTCATGCCCTCTCCCTTTCTGTTGTTCCCCTGCACCTGGTATTCAGAGGCATCTTACCTCTGAGGCTGGAGATGGCCTAGAGCCACCAGACTAGTAGCCATGAATAGACCTGTCCTCCATGAATTTGTCCAAGCCCCTTCTAATGCCACCCAAGGTAGTGGCCATCACCACATCCCGTGGCAGACAATTCCATGGATTAATTATGTGTTGTGTGAAAAAGTACTTCCTTTTGTCGATCCTAAATTTCTTGTCAATCAGTTTCATGGGATGACCATGATCTATTGTTAAGCGAGAGGGAGAAAAATATTTCTTTATCCACTTTCTGCACACCATGCATGATTTTATAGACTTTAAAAAAAATTCTTAAATTTATATACCACCTTCCATTAAAACAATCTCAAGGCGGTTTACACAAAAATTAAAACAAGACTTTTAAAAGTACACAATTAAAATATAAGCTAAAATATAAAAACATAGATCTGACTAAAAAGATTTAAAATACAAGCATAAAATAACCATACAAAATACTAAGAAGCAGCAGTAGAGACAATCATATAAAAGCCTGGGTAAAAAGCCAAGATTTAACACACTTTCTAAAAACTGTGATGGAGACCGAGAAGCAAATTGCCGCTGGGAGAGCATTCCAGAGTCTGGGGGCATGACCTCTATCATCTCTCCCATCAGTCATCTTTTTTCTAAACTATAAAGCCCCAGGTGTTTTAGCCTTACCTTGTAAGGAGAGTGCTCTAGGCCCCTGATCATCCTGGTTGCCCTCCTCTGCACTTTTCCCAGTTCTACAATATCTTTCTTAAGGTATGGTGACCAGAACTGTATGCAGTACTCCAAATGTGGCCACACCACAGTTTTGTATAAAGTTATAATATTAGCTTCCAAGCATGGAATTGGCCTTTTTCACCACTGCCACACATTGTGTCAAGTCAACACTTTCAACAAGCTGTCCACCACGACCCCAAGATCTCTCTCCTGGTCAGTCACTGACAGCTCAGACCCCGTCTATGTATATGTGAAGTTGGGGGGTTTTTTGCCCTTATATGCATCACTCTACACTTGCCAGCACTGAAGCGCATTTACCACTTTGTCGCCCACTCCCCCAGTTTGGTGAGATCCCCTTGGAGCTCCTCACAATCTGTTTTGGATTTCACTATCCTCAATAATTGAGTGTCATCTGCAAATCTGGCCATTTCGCTTCTTACCCCAACTTCTAACCTTACAAAAGCAGCACGACTGATGATGGGTCAGGACTGCAGTTCAAGGTTGATAAGGAGCTGGTTAGGACTTGCTGGTTTACCTTCAGTGAATTCAGATCTCCGGAGCTGAATCAAATGCATCCTGGGGTTTTAAAAGCACATGCTGATATACACTCAGAACTTCTCTCCAACATCTTTGAGAACTTCTGGAGAACAAATTAGTTAGCAAAGACTGGAGACAGACTAAAGGTGACCCCGTCTTCATAGGAACATAGGAAGCTGCCATATACTGAGTCAGACCATTGGTCTATCTAGCTCAGTATTGTCTTCACAGACTGGCAGCGGCTTCTCCAAGGTTGCAGGCAGGAATCTCTCCCAGCCCCATCTTGGAGATGCTGCCAGGGAGGGAACTTGGAACCTTCTGCTCTTCCCAGAGCGGCCTCATCATCCCCTCAGGGGAATATCTTGCAGTGCTCACACTTCTAGTCTCCCTTTCACATGCAACCAGGGCAGACCCTTCTTAACTAAGGGGACAAGTCATGCTTGCTACCACAAGACCAGCTCTCTTCAAAAAGGGGGATCTGAGAAAGTACAGACCAGACAGTCTGACATTGATGCCAGAGAAGATACTAGAACTGATTATACATCAGTCATTCTGTAAGCAGATTTATATGACCCCAGTTTGGGATCGTGACTCAGAGTCTGACCTTGAGGAGGCTCTAGATCCAGCCCTGGGTCTTGACACCACATCAGTGACTGAAAGGGTGATGGAACTGGAGTCCCTCAAAGCAGCACCCTCAGAGACTGACATCACTGAAATGGCACTCTTGGAACCTGAGCCCCCCGAAGGGTGCCTCCCGACACTGTTGCATGCCCCAACACCTGCATGCCAGCACTGGCAACAGGTTAGGCAGGGTCAGAGAGGACAGAGGAGGAGGAGGAGGAGAAGGAGGAGGAGAAGCAGATTCCCACAGGCTGCTCCTTCAAGTCCTCCGTTCTCTAGGCAGGGCGGCAGAGCCCAGGAGGGGTGCCTGGGCTCAGGGGTATTGAAGAGCTTAGACTAGGCCTAATGGATGTTGTACCAGCTTGCTCTCTCTGGGGGCCTGTGGTGGCCTTGCAGTGAACCAAGAAAGGACAATAACAATGCAGTGATTAGTGGAAGCTAGCATGGATTTTTCAATAAATCCTGGCAGACTAATCTCATCTTTCTTTTCTTGATCAGGTTACTAGCTTAGTGGATTGTAGGGATGCTATGGATGTAATTTATCTTCATTTTAGCAAAGCATTTGACAAAGTTGTCCACGATACTTTGGCTAGCAAACTGGGTAGATTATATGCAGTGTAGATTATAATACTGTCAGGTGGATTCACAACCAGATCATTTCCGGACAACAGGCTTTACTGCAGGTTTACTGCGAGTTCGGATTTGCAAAAACACACACACACACACACACACACACACAAAACCCACCGATGCAAAAAGTGGATTTTTTTTTAACCCCAGACATAAACTGAACTGTGCTCTAACAGACAATGAAAAACCTGAATCGTGTGTGAAGTGCTCTCCAATAGCTTGCAGGGACTTTGAGGTCGATATGTGAATGCACAACCTCCATTCTGAAGGAGAAGCGAGCTAAAAGCCCTGTCTGGAAATGCTCTGGTTGGAAAACTGTATTCAAAAATGGTGATCCATAGCACTTCATTACCTTGGAAGGAGGTTTCAAGAGGGGTGCTGCAGGGCTTTGAACAAGTCCAACACTATGATCCTAAAATAAAGCGCAGGTAGCCATTTAGGTAAATTTGGGGGTGGGGGGAATCCATACAAGAACAATAGCACAAAATATTTATTAGGCCCAATTAAAAACCATACAGCAGTGAGCTAGCTTTCAGGTTTCCCAGAACTCTACCTCTGGACTGATGTTAAGTAGGAGAAAAGATAAACATGTTGCTGGTCAACTCCTCCTGTATTCTACCAAAGAAAACCACAGAGCTCTGTGGGCGCCAGGCGTCGAAATTGACTTGACAACACACTTTACCTTTAAAGGGTGTGGTAGGCGCCACATGGGCAGTAAGTGAAGATGGCCATTCAGGAAGTTTTTTTGTAGACCCCTTAGGATAGTTGGTGCTCAGTGCGAGAGACCTCAGGCTGCACCAAAGGATCTTGGGACAAGGAACATAGGAAGCTGCCATATACTAAGTCAGGTCATTGGTCTATCTAGCTCAGTATTGTCTTCACAGACTGGCAGCAGCTTCTCCAAGGTTGCAGGTAGGAATCTCTCTCAGCCCAAACTTGGAGATGCTGCCAGGGAGGGAACTTGGAACCTTCTGCTTTTCCCAGAGTGGCTCCATCCCCTGAGGGGAATATCCTCCAGTGCTCACACTTCTAGTCTCCCATTTATATGCAATCAGGGCAGACCCTGCTTAGCTAAGGGGACAAGTCATGCTTGCTACCACAAGACCAGCTCTCCTCTCCTAATGGCCAAGTTGGTGCTCAGATGATGGGGGGAGATTTATGAAGGCCCTTCGTACATTATGTGTAGGCACCAACTCCATCTCCCTCCAGTTCTAGTCAAATCATGCACTCCCCATAGCCTTCAAAAAACAATAGCTAGTGGAGGAGGGGGCATCACAAAAGCGCCATCCAGAGTCCAGCCCCCACCCCCACCCCCTGCCGCCCCACTCCCCAACATTTGTATTTTGAACACTGGCCCTTCTAACAATGTGAATTAAAAACCCAAGAAGAGAAACGGATGGAGAAGCTAGAAACTTTGGTACCAAGTTGCTGAAAGCGTCCACAGGTCTAGTCCTTTTCCGGGCCTGTTACATGCTTAATTGGACTGCATGTCTGCATAAAAGGGTCACTGAGGGCTCCTTCAATAGGTTCTCAGGGCAGCCTCTGCTGCTTCATTAGGCCTGTCAGCAGCGTCACAGGGAGGCATAAATGGAGGACGTGTTTCCTCTTGGTTCAGCAGTGCTTGGGGAGCATGGCCCCAGGGTTGGCTGCCTCTGTCAGGAGGAGGAAGCAACAAAACAGGGACGAGCAAAGCTGGAATGACTCAGCGCTTGGACTGATTGCCCAGCAAAGTTTGTCTCCTCTCCCTCAATGACAGGACCAAGGAGATTTGGCATGAAGAGAGCCAGCCAAGCAGGGTTTGGGACAAGGCAGGGTTCCGGGTTCCATAGGAAGCGCTTGTGACATCCTAGAATTATCGCAAAAATATTCTAAGTTCAGAAGCGGAAGGGACAGTAATGAGAGGTTCACAATCAGGACAATTGCTGTAGGGGAAAGTTATTTTGGCTGGAGGTAAATCGCATAGAGGGCTCAGAAACAGACGGGGGTGGTGGTGCGGTGCTAGAAGTGGGCAAGAGAAACAGGCAGTTTTGGTGGCCAGGTAACTGAGGGCCAGCTCACATGACATTAATTCTGCCATTTTGCTTGGTTTTCCATTTGCTAAATATCATGTGGGCAATTCACTGAAGTCTCCAGCTTTAATTAATTTATGCATATTCCACTCTTCCTCCAAGGAGCTTAGGTCAACATGGTTCTTCTCCCTATTTTTTATCCTCACAACAACCTTGTGAGGTGGGCTTTGTGAAGAGAGATTGAATGAGGCAAGATAATATCACAGAAATATCCAGGAAATATCCCAGGAAATATCATGGAAGAGTGGGGATTTGAATCTGGGCCTGCCCACTCTGTCTAGTGCTCTAAACATTACACTCCCACTGGCCACATTGACTGGTTTGAACACCAGCAACCTGTCCATCACTGGGGTGGAATGTTGAGTGAGGTGAAGATGGACTCGGCTAAAATCTCCCTTCGATTTCTCCCTGCCTGCACTCCCCCCACTCCCGCCCCCAATCACATTGTCTGATGGTTGCCTTTTATCTTGAAGGTTTCTAGCCTGTCCCTACAGCGGTGTGTGAGGCTTGACTTACTTACTTAAGCTGCCCGGCGTGAATGCCTGTGCCTCGCTTCTCTGTGCTCTGCGAAAACTTCCAGCCTTATCTAATAACTTGTGACTTCGTCGTTCCTAATCTGGACATTTTAGTGCCGAGAGTGAGTCAGCCTTTTAATACGGGTTACTATGTTATTGGTGATTTAAATATTTTAGCAGATGCTTCGGGAAGTCATGAATATGATATGAGGACAATTATTCTCTGATGCTTTATTCGCAGTTTTCAGTGGCTGACACCCTGACTAAAATACTCAACGGAAGTCCCATTGAAATAAATGGGACAAGTTACTAACTTGTCCTATTAATTTCTATGGGACTTCTGTTGAGGAACTTAATCAGGGTGTCAGCCACTCGCTACAACCGCAAGTATCGAGTGTTGATCAGAGGAAATGCACCATACACACACACACACACACACACACCCTTTGCAATGCTGCAGAAGATACTGGGACACAACATTTAGATCAGACACCATCAATGGACTGTGCTCCAGCATTATTATGATTTTATTATGATTTTATTTTATTTTAATTTAGCATATTTATATACTGCCAAAAACACAAATGTAACATGGTGTACAGTTGGTTAAAAACCACTATAAACAATAAATCAACAATTAAAAGAGATGATTAAAATTAAAAGCAAATTTAAAATTCAGCAACAATCCTGACTGATTGTTTTCCTGAAAACAGGTGGGTTTTCCTTCAGTGCTGTTCTGAAGGAAGATGAGATGTGCAGCTCTAGGACAAGAAGTCTATTCCACACAGCCCCAGGGCCACTACAGAAAAGGCTCACCACTGAGTCAGTCACCACCAGAGGAACCAGTGGTAACACCTGGAGGTCAGGTCTATCAGCGGCTACTAGTCTGGTGGCTATAGGCCACTCCAGCCTCAGAGGCACGATGCCTCTGAATACCAGTTGCAGAGGGAGCAGCAGCAGGAGAGAGGGCATGCCCGCCTCACCTCTTGCCTGTGGCCTCCCCAGAGGCATCTGGTGGGCATCTGGTGGGCCAACAGGATGCTGGACTAGGTAGGCCTTCCTGTTCCAAGAAGTCATGCGCAGCTGCTATCAGGGCCAATGCGCTCGCCCTGATAGGCACCCAGTAGCGACACCCCCCCAGCACCCCTTTCCTCCCCACTGTGTGTGGTGGCAGCAGGAGCCTCCCGGAGAGGGCAGCTCAGCACCAGAGGTGCTCTTAGGTAACTTTGGAGCCGGGACCTAAAGTCCTTTGGTGGCCCCCCACCCCCGCACACACACAATGACACACACAGTATTTTTAACATGTGGTTTCTAGAGAGCACAAACCGCAACTATACTCAACGATGTAAGAATATAAAACAGGAATATTTATGCAAATATGCATAAGCAGAAATGTTTCAACAAGCAGCTTAACATATCCCCATCCCACATATTTCTTCCCCCACTTCCCCCAGAGCCATCCACAACAGACTAAGGATGATTTGAAGGCCTCCCAGGGGATGTGGAGGCCCTGGACTTTGGCCTCAAAGTCCAGGGGTAAGAGCCCCTCTGCTCACCACTCTGCCACCACCACGGTCACCACGTGTGGCAGAAAGAGAAGGGGCACCCCATGTGCATGGTGGAATGAGAAGGGCACCGCTGGGGGGTGCCTTGGGGGGAGGGGTGCAAGAGAGTGCTGCTGCTGCTGCTGCTGCTGCCAGGTGGGGGGTGGGCGGGCAGGCCAAACACAGGCGGCCTATGCCCTCCCTACACGACTGACTCTTTGGGTTACTCCAGAGGCTAATCTGGCAGCTGCATTTTGCACCAACTGTAGTTTCTGGACTATGTACAATGGGCGTCCAACATACAGCACATTGCAGTAGTCAAGCCTGGAGGTTACCAGCATGTGCACCATTATTTTAAGGTCACTCTCTTCCAGAAAAGGATGCAGAAGGGATGGAAGAGGGAGGCTCAGCCAGAGCTGCTGGGAACCACAGGCAGCTGCACCTCGTCTGACGCTCTTCCTGCCCCTGGCTCATTAGGATGAGCCACTGCTGCAGTATCATTGGGCTGCTGTTGCAGTGAAGGGAATACCTCCCTTCCTCCCGGACACTGAGACCCCTACAACTGTAGGGCCTCCCTTCACACAAACACACACCCTGCCTGCCATCAATGATGGGCCGTTTTGCTAGTTAAATAAATGTGATGGGCAGCAGCCCTCGACACGTGCTTCATACTTGGAGAGCGCGCGCGCACACACACACACACACACACGCGTGCCATGATGGCAAGCTGTTAACACCCTGTCATGTCTTATTATTACTCATCCCCTAATAATATCATGCATTAAGGAAAGGAAAAAAGTCTTTAATCCTGACAGCTTCTGCCACACTTACCAACTGACATATCCAGAGACTGGGAAAAGAAATGTGGATGGCTCTAGAGTCATTCTTAGGGCAGCACGAACAGGGCTGTTACCAAAACAAAATCCCAATGCACTCGAAAGCAAATGCTCTCTTAGTCTGTGCTCATTTCTAATAGATTAAAACCCAGTAGTGACATTGTTCTATTTAGTATAATATTATAAAGCACAGGCTTAATGAAATAGGAATTTTATTAGGACCAATCAAAGTTCACAATAATATGTTATGTGAGCTTTCAGGTTACACAGAACAGTTGCTCTGGCTGGCTGTTCATAAGAACATCAGAACAGCCCTGCTGGATCAGGCCCAAGGCCCATCTAGTCCAGCATCTTGTTTCACACAGTGGCCAACCAGATGCCTCTGGAAGCCTACAGACAGGAGTTGAGGTGGCCTATAGCTGTCAGACTAGTAGCCGTTGATAGACCTCTCCTCCATGAAGTGATCCAAACCCTTCTTAAAGCCATCCAGGTTATTGGCTGTCACCACATCTTGTGGCAGAGAATTCCACAAGCTGTAACCACATCTTGTGGCAGAGAATTCCACAAGCTGATTATGCGTTGTATGAAAAAGTACTTCCGTTTGTTGGTCCTAAATTTCCTGGCAATCAATTTCATGGGATGACCCCTGGTTCTAGTGTTATGTGAGAGGGAGAAGGATTTCTCTCTGTCCACTTTCTCCACACCATGCATGATTTTATACACCTCTATCATGTCTCCCCGCAGTCGTCTTTTTTCTAAACTAAATAGCCCCAGATGTTGTAGTATTGCCTCATAAAAAAGGTGCTCTAGGCCCCTGATTATCTTGGTTGCCCTCTTCTGCACCTTTTCCAGTTCTAACAATGTCCCTCTTTATATGTGGTGACCAGAATTGTACGCAGTACTCCAAGTGTGGCTGCACCATCGTTTTGTATAAGGGCATTATAGTATTAGCAGTTTTATTTTCAGTCCCATTCTTAATGATCCCTAACATGGAGTTGGCCTTTTTCACAGCTGCCACACATTGAGTTGACACTTTCCACGAGCTGTCCACCACAATCCCAAGATCCCTCTCCTGGTCAGCCACCGACAGCTCAGATCCCATCAGCGTATACGTGAAGTTGGGGTTTTTCATCCCAATGTGCATCACTTTACACTTGCCAACACTGAATCGCATTTGCCATTTTATCGCCCACTCCCCCAGTTTGGAGAGATCCTTTTGGAGCTCCTCACAATCCATTCTGGATTTCACTACCCTACATAGTTCGGTGTCACCTGCAAATTTGGCCAACTCGCTGCTTCCTCTTACTTCTAGATCATTTATGAATAAATTAAAAAGCACCGGTCCCAGTACAGATCCCTAGGGGATCCCACATCTTTCTTCCCTCTATTGTGAAAACTCTCCATTTATCTCTACCCTCTATTTCCTGTTCTTCAACCAGTTACCAATCCACACCTGTACTTGTCCCCCTTTTGCATGACTGCTAAGTTTTTTTCAAGAGTCTTTGATGAGGAACTTTGTCAAAAGCTTTTTGGAAGTCCAGGTATACTCTGTCAACTGGATCACCTTGATCCACACACTTGTTGACACTCTCAAAGAACTGCAAAAGGTTTGTGAGGCAAGATTTACCTTTGTAGAAACCATGCTGGTTCTCCCCCAGCAGGGCCTATTCTTCTATGTGCTTAACAATTTTATCCTTAAAATTTTTCAAGAGAAAAAAATATATATATAAAGGAGAAAAATATTTCTGTGTGAAGCGGTGGTATTTGTGGTTAATGGGAGATGCTCTCACAGGACTAATTCAATTTAGAACTATGTCTTCTGCTTAACGTCCCAAAGTTATAACGCATAGCTCTGGTAAGAATTAGTTTGCCTACTTTCCTTTCACTGTAATCTTAATTGATAATTACCATCCTATCCATTTAGCCCACTTCAGCCTTAAATGTTCATATGTCTGCAATCTTGAATTGGGGTGGACAAATGACGCCATCACAAATGACGCCGTTGAGCTGTCCTTATGTGTCTCTACACCTGCAGCAAATTTAACTTAAATCAGTTAGGAAGTTCAAAAGTTAGCCCACTAGTGCTTCAAATGTTTACTCATCTGCCATCTTGAATTGGGGTGGATGACATCATCACAAACTATGCTGTTGAGCTGTCCCTATGTGTCCCTACACCTGTAGCAAATTTAGCTCAAATCAGTTAGGTGGTTCAAAAGTTACCCCACTTGCCCCTCAAATTTTTACTTGTCTGACATCTTGAATTGGGGTGGATGACATCTTCACAAATGACACCATTGAGGTATCCCTAAGTGTCTTACAGCAGTAGCAAATTTGGTTCAAATTGGTTAGGCAGTTCACAAGTTAGCCCTTGTGTGCCTCAAACATTCACGCGTCCACCATCTTGGATCGGGGTGGATAACATGGTTGCAAATGACGCCACTGAGGTCGCCCTGTGGGTCACTCACTACAACGGTACCAAATTTGGTTCAAATCTGTTAGACGGTCCACAGGTTGGCCCCCTTGTGCCTCATTCATCTTGAATTGGGGTAGATGACATCATCACAAAGTACGCCATTTAACCAACAGCGGCGCGTGACTGCCAGTGGCCCGTGTGCTGCCTGACGTCAGACGCACGGGGCGGGGGGGGCTAGCTATGTCAGGGACGTGGTCTGGCTCCCGAACGGTAGCAGATGGAGTCTAGCTCCTGAAGCGGCCATGCGGCCCCTTCGGGAACTAAATGAAGGCGGGCGCTGCATTTGCAGTGCAGCCAGGAGCAGCTCTTAAGAACCGCTCCTGGCCGCCTTCATTTTGCTCCTGAAGGGGCCACGTGGCCCCTGCAAGAGCTACCTAGGCTGGCGCTACATTCGCAAGGCAGCCAGGAGCAGCTCTTCCCTGCCTTAAAGGGCTGCTGCATTTGCAGCGCGGCCAGGAGCGGCTCTTCCCTGCCTTAAAGAGCCGCTCCTGGCCGCGCTGCGAATGCAGCAGCCATTTAACTCTTGAACTGGGGCCATGCAGCCTCCGCTCGGGAGCTAAACTAGCACCCCTGCGTCTGACGTCAGATGCAGGGTGTGTGTGTCAAGGCTGCCAAGAGCGGCCCTTGATTGGGCCCGGCCCGGGCTCTTTCCCTTTTTGTGGCCAGGAGGCCTCTGTGAATCTGCCTTGTGCTGGGTCAGAGCCCTAGCCCCCCCCCCTCCTCTAGCCCTGGGGTGAGTACTCTGACTTCAAACCTTTCTCCAGGATCTTAGGCAGAGGCCTTTCCCAGCCAGGCTATCTGCTGGCTGTAGTTCAGAAATGCTGCGAACTGAGCAAGGGGCCTTCTTCCTGTGACCCATGTGCTCTGCCACCGGGTTATGATGATGATGACCCCTCCCCCAACTTTCTCTGGTGAAGAATTTGCAATGTTTTTGCACATCGCTTGACTGAGCAGGAAAACACCCCTCTGTGCATCTCATGCTTCCCTCCTCCTCTCTTCTAGCACTGCTAAGCCATCTCTCCCCCCCCGCCCCCCCGAGATTTGTCTCCCCCTCTCCTTTGCCAGTTGCTGGCACCAGTTCCTAAGTTTGGCACTGCTGGCTGAACCTTGGCCAAGAAAACAGCTCATCATGAGTCAGACGAGGGCTCCTGCCTACAAGCATCTGATCTGACCGCTTCTGACAAAGTGCACCACTGGCATCAATGAAGCATTTTCCTGAAAGGAAAACAACCACCAAGCAAAACCTGAAGTACTATACATAGACTTGAGAACAGGCTCTCACCTGCCTTTCACTTCACACCTAGGATTTTCCCTACCCATTGGCTGGATTGCCACAGAATACTCATGAACATTCTGTCTAGGGCGAAAGTGTTAATGGTGGGATGCTGAGAAACAATATCGCTTCTGTGAGGGATGTGCAAAGTCAGTTTGGATGGGAGGAAACTCCATACAGTGTTTAGGAATAGCTGTTTGGTAGAGGCAGTGGGCAGGCAACAAGAGAGCTTTGGGTGCCAAGGAGCTATGTGTGGGGAGCCCTACCATCTAAAGCTGCTTACACTGAACCAGGTCATTGGCCCATCTGGCCAGTGCTATGTACTCTGGCTGAGATTTCTGCTATGTGTGATCCTTTTAGCTGGAGAGATGCTGGGCTGCCAGGGATGGAATGAACCTAGAGTCCATGGCATACATTGCCTAGAGAGTGTTCTATCACTGAGCTAGGGCCCTTTCCCTCCGCAAAGGATTCAGAGAAGCTGAAGAAGTATAGGCAGTGGGGTGTGTGTGTGTGTAATTCACATATTGATTTGAATTAACCAGCCAGCGACTGGATTGCAGACCTCTAGTTATTAATCATTTCATAGCACACACCATCCCACCTTCCCAGCCTGAAGTGTCAATGCTAGGCTCAGGCTTGGCCATCAGCAGCAGCCAAGCACAAGGAGTGTGGAGGTACAAGTCACAGCGGGACCCGGAGTGCGGTCAGCATGAAGCGCTGAACAGATCCTGCAGGAAGGAGGCTGCATAACTGTACCACAGGGAGGGCGGTCCAGAGACCGAGGCAGAGGCCATCTCGGGGCCAAGGGCTGAGTTAAAGTGCCCAGAGCAGAGATGCGGAAGGGGCCCTGCTGGATCAGACCAAACCAGTCCCACTCTCCTGCTTCCTGCAGTGGCCAGCCCTGGAGGCATGGGCTTTATTTAGCAGGGGGGGGAGTAACTGGCCCAATCCACCCCCAGCACAATACTTCCAGTGACTGTTGCTGGTGTCTATCTTATGGTTCTGTTTAGATTGTGAGCCCTTTGGGGACAGGGAGCCATCTTATTTATTTATTTGTTATTTCTCTATGTAAACCGCTTTGGAAACATTTGTTGAAAAGTGATATATATTTGTTGGTGTCGGTGTTATAAAGACTGCAGCCCCCTTTTCTGTTTGCCCCACCCCCCGCAATCAGTACACTGATTCCTCCACATATCCAGAATGACGAATGGCCATTGATAGATGGACCCTCCATGAACTGGCTGACTCTTGTTACACAAAAGAAAAGAAAAGAAGAAACTTCCATGCACCAACATGCCCCAGGATCAGGACTGAAGCTGTGGGGGCCTGGAATGGTTCATCAGAGAGAAGTCTGGTGGGGCTTTAGCCTGTTTGCCCCCACGGTGGAAATGACGGTGTTCTTGCACAACTCCCTTTCCTCTCCCTGTGGTTTGCATAGGAGAAGGTCTTGCCGCATTGAGCCCTCGGAGTCTTCCAGCTCCCCAAATAAACCTGGTGAAGTGATGAAGGCTGCTTCTCCTATTGGGAGGAGGGGGGTGCTGATGGAGGCTGAATGCTGAGAGGCTTCACGGCCCCTGCACCACACACCGGATGCAGCTGTGACAGCAACCTCCACTGTAAGTTGCTGCTTCCATTCATCCGCCTTCCTTCCATCCCGGTGAAGAAGACCTGACATTCTGCAGACCCCGTTTTGCTTTGGAGAGAGAATGACAGACAGTTAATCAAATGCCTGATCTTATTCAAGCTGCTCCCATTCAACCCTTATCTCTCCTGTTCCGAAGCTTCAAGGTCTGTCCTTTTCCCAGGGTTTCTCTCTCTTGTTAGCCAAAAATAAATATATAAATAAAAAAGCTTCCTTCTCACGTCCTGCTTTCTTTTCATCCTAAAGGAAATTTTATTCTCTGAAAACCAGCGGATCCTGCATATTGCATCCTCTGCGTTTCTGCTCAGGGGAGCTGGGTAATCTCTTGCTGTTGGGGGTGGGGTGGGGGGATGTTTAAAGATTACTGGGAAATCATTTTCTCCATCATTTTTCAGGGCTGTGAAGCCCTGGAGAATTCCCTTTGAAACCTTGCCTTCAGGGACCCCTGTGCAACTGGAGTGTGATCACAAAGCATGACATGATGGGGGGCGGGGTGGGCTTTACTCACAGGCCATGGGTTGTTCAGGCCAGCAGTGACAGCCAAGAAGGAAGTGGATGAAGAGAATGCAATCCAAAGAAGAAATATTCCATTTCCTGTTTTTAGTTAATGTTCTGTTTTGCTCTTTCTGAAGGCTCTGGGTGGATGACAGAATGGCATCAAAACCAATGATTAAAATACATTTTAAAAGCAATGCATCATCTGTATAAGGACACTGGGTGACCTAGCGGATTTGAGGAAGGCCCATCAAAGTCAAAAAGACAACAACTTGGGCATGCCTAACTTGTCCTTTGGATTGCTGTGGGACCTCCTCAGATCCATGGCCAGGATGTCAGCCACTGTGTGCAAAACCCTCTAATTACATAGCCATATATCTGCCCCTTGAAACAGGGTTCATGACGTGTACCCCAAGCAGTTAAGGCAGGGTTTTTTAGCCTTGGATCCCCAGATGGAGTTGAGGGTGGGAGCTGTGGTCCAACAACATCTGGGGGCCCAAGGTTGAGAACTTCTGGATTAAGATATTTCCACGCCAAGACAGCAGGAGTCTCTAATGCACTGAATGCTTAGGGCTGACTGCCGGATCCAAGCAGCCTCAGAGGGGAGGAGAGAGACCAGTGGTGTCCTTGCACATTCAGAAGTGCAGGCACTCTCCATGACAGCCCCCATAGCCACAGCCCCCCTGACAATCATGCCCCATGGCCATGCCCATCCCAATGGCCACACCCCTCACTTACATAACTGCAATAATGGGGGTGGGGGTGGCTCTGTTACAAGAAATAAAGGATCGTTTCCTAACCCAACAGAGCTTGAACCTCATGTGGTTATTCGCCCAGAAGAGCAGTCTGGATGGAGGATGGTCCTCCTTGTCACAGAAGACAGGAAGGGTGGGAATAAAACCCGTTTGTCGTTGAATATTCAGTTAAGCGAGCAACTGTTGGAACAGCAAGAGCAGCTGAGTCTTTCCGTTTGGAAAGCCCAGGGCTTTGCGTCCCGACTGAGACCCTGCAAGGGCAAAAATGCCAGGACTGCGTCCCTGCAGCGCTGCCCGGAGAGAGCACGGAGGGGGGCGGAGGAAGAGGCGCCGCCGCCGCCGCCTCAGCCCGCGCGAAAGTCTGACCCCTTCAGAGTCTCCCAGCAACTTTGAGACCAGTGGGCAGAGCCGAGCCGGAGGAGGCTTCCCCGGGATAAGGGGAGGGCGGCAGAGCTCGGCAGGGGGCACGTCAAGGGACTCCTGCTATGGCCACTTCGGCGGAAGACCTCCCATCCTCCCACCGCGCGCAAAAAGCCTGTTGCCGCTCAGCATCCTCCTCCACCGACCAGGTCAGGAGTCCGGGCTTGCCCCGCTCTCCTCGCAGCCTTGGGCGGGGCGGGTGGGGCGGGGTGGGGCGGGCGGACTCCAGCTTGACGGCGGCCACCTGCTCCTCCGGGATACCTGTGGGTCACTCCAGCCCCTGCCTTGGTAATGACCAGCCCTCCGCATGGGAACTGAATCTCTGCGGAGCTTTGTACAGCACCCAGCACTTCTTTGACGGCGGCGGCAGCCAGTGCAGTCAGCCTTGAAGGGTAGAAGGAGCAGCCGCCGCCGCCGCCGCAGCAGCAGCCTCCCCGTTGCGCCCCTCCACCCCGCACACTGGATGCCCTTTCCAGCCTCCCGCCCGCCCGCCCCCCAGCATCGGAGGCACCCAACTGGGGCCCTGTAGCAGAACCCTCTCAGCAAGCGCACAGGCAGCCAGAGACAGGGCCCGCCTCGATGCACCTCCCGGATAGTCCAGCAGCCCCACCACCACCACCACCACCACCCGCGGAGGCTGCGAGGAGGGGCGAAGTTCTGCGGGGATCTTTGGGGGAGTCGAGGAGGCGACGGGAGAGGGAGGCGTGGCCGGGCCGGAGTCCGGTGGCTCGCAGGCAGCCTAACTGGCGGCAGCTGCTGGGAAGCTGATGGGCTCCGCCGCGCAAAGCCAAGGCAGCCGAGGAGGAGACAGGGAAGGAGGGCGGCCGCGGCAGAAGCCGTGACAGGCCTCCGCCCCGAAGGGTCTCCCGTCGGTTTCGCTTAGCTCAGCTGCGAATGAATCGGGCGGAGAAATGAATGGATAGTGTTGCGGGGCGGGAGGCGTGCAGCTCCTTGCCTCCTGCGGGCCCCGCTCTCCACCACGCCTGATCGAGGGAGGCGACTGAGAGAGAAAGGAGCGCCGGGGAGGAGAAGGTGGTAGGCTGGGGTGGGAGGGGGGCAGAGGGAGGGCGCTGCCTCCTCCTCCTCCTGTCCCTCCCTCCTCCCTCCCCCTCTCCCCTCCCTGCCACCCTTCCTTCCTCTCCCACCTCGCTCCTTCCTCCATCACCTCCTCCTCCTCCTCCTCCTCCTTCCTTCTTTCCTTCCTTCCTTCCTTCCCACCCTCCCTCTCCCCCCATCTGGCCACTCTCCTCCTCCTGCTTCCCTCCATCTCTCTCTCTCTCTCTCTCCCTCCATCCGGAAGTCTCCGTCTCTCCCTCCTCTCTCCCTCCGCCTCTCCTCCAACATGGCCGCGAAGTCGGATGGAGGAGCGGCAGCCGCCGCCTGCTCCCCGTCGTCGGTGCTGCGCCGGGAGGGCTCCTCTGAAGGCGGCGGCGGCGGTGGCAGCTGCGGCGGGAGCCTGGCGCGGGGGTCCCGTCGGGCCCCGCTGCCGCCGCCGCCGCTGCCCAACCCCGGGCCGGGGAGCCCCGCCGCCGCCGCCGCCGCCGCCGCCCCCTCGCTGCTGCCCGGCCGCGAGTACAGCCTGCTGGACTGCTGCTGGGTGCTGGGCGCCCTGCTGGTCTTCTTCTCCGACGGCGCCAGCGACCTGTGGCTGGCCGCCGACTACTACCTGCGGCGCCAGTACTGGTGGTTCGGCCTGACGCTGCTCTTCGTGCTGCTGCCCTCGCTGGTCGTGCAGCTGCTGAGTTTCAGGTGGTTCGTCTACGACTTCTCGGCGCCCGCCCGCGCCTCGCCGGGGCCGGCCGCGGCCGCCTTCAGCACCAAGGACAGCTGCGCCGGCACCAAGGACAGCGCCCGCGCCGGCCCAGCGCCAGCCGCCCCGCCGCCGCCGCCGCCTCGGGCTTCCCCCGGCGGCCCGCAGCAGCAGCAGCAGCAGCAGGGAGCCCGCGGCTGCTGCCGCCTCTGCGTCTGGACCCTCCAGTTCCTCATCCACCTCCTGCAGCTCGGGCAGGTCTGGAGGTAGGAGGGCGAAGCGGCGTGGCCAGCCGGGCTGGGAGCGGGAGAGGGGCTTTGTGAGCACAAAAGACAGGCCCAGCAGGGGTCCCATGTGCCAGCCCTAGACGCAGGGGGGCGGGGGCGGGGAGGGAGGGAGGCAGGCAAACCCTCGTGTTCCTCCACGCGCTCTGTGCCCCACCGTGGGACTTGTGGGGAAGGGGGGGGAGACGCTTTGGCCAGTGAACGGGACCAGGCTGCTCTCTGCTGCTGGAGGTGGGGAGGAGGAGGCGGCCTCAGCCCGCCCAAGGCAGGGTGCAAACTCCGCCGGCACCTCTCTCCCCTTGAGCAGAGGGGTCACACACATAGCCTGGCACATATAGAAGCTTCTTGGACAACCCCACCCCCTTGCCTCCCTGCTTTGCCTCCCCCCAAAGATTGGGGCAGGCTCGCGCCAAGAAGCCCCTATTCCATCCAAGAAGCCCCTATTCCAGAGAACAGGGGTTCTCTGGCAGGCTGCAAAGAGATGTAGCTGTCAAACCAGGAACTGGGGTGGGGGCTGCGGGCGGGGGGGGGAGAGTCAGTCCCTGGATCCCGGAGCACGAGGGCATCTGTCTCCGTGCAGCCGTACAAAGCCAACCTGAGATGTTTGCTTGGCCATCTGTCTCAGAGCATATTGGCAAGGGGCGTGGTGGGGGAGGCGAGGGATACTGGGCTTGCCGGCGCCGCCGCCCTTAAGCTTTTAGGAGACAGCTCCCATTCCCAGGTCTGCTTCAGCAGTTCTTAGTGGGGAGAGGCTAGCAGCTCTCTCTGGAGGGGTGAGTCTTGGATTCAGATGGGAAAGGGTCATTTGTTTCCACGAATCCTTGTCCCTACACCCAGGAAAGAAAGGCAACCCTCCAGCCACCTTGCTTTGGTGTTCTGTGTCTGGATGTTTTAAGTACTGGGCTAAATCAGATTTATCTAAGTCACTGCAATGTGTGGTGGGGGCAGCGAAGAGGGGAGGCATGCGCCAATATAACCTGGTGTCTCTTAAGTGGCATATGTGCATATCACAGACCAGAGGAAAGCAGGCAGCCCCACGAAACAGAAGGTCAGAGGGCAGGAAATCACAGGCTCTTCATGAGAGGGAAGGAATGTGTCGGAAACTGAGCGATCTCCCTGCTGCTACCACACAGATGGAGAGACTAGGGAGAGGTTGTTCGGCATCCTCGTTGTGGTCGTTCAGTATCCCCTCCCTCCAGTTAGCCAGGCTGGGAGATTCAGATGGGAACTGAGCCTTGGTCACAGAGCAAGTTGAATGGCTGAAGAGGAAGGACTGAGGCTGGCCTCTGTCCTTGCCCCACACAGCTTCCCCGGCAAATCTGAGATGCTGCCCTCCTTCCTCCATGCCAAGCTCCTTACTTTCTAGGAAACCAGAGTGCTGAGCTGGCCTATATGCAACCCCACCCGCAGCTAGCTAATGTGTTACCTGCTTCCATCACTCGTGAGGAGGGGAGTCTGCTGCATGGCCCTGTAGCAAGCAACTGAGGCTGGGAGCTGATTGCTTCACATTACTGAATAGCTCCCGTGTGGCCAGCCACCCCGGAGACAGCAGTCTCTGTTATCCCACCGAAGTTCCGAAGGACCAGGAGGGGGGGGGGCGAAGGGTTTCTTTTTCTCGCCCAAGCCTTCCTTTCCATTCCACCCTCCCCTTCCTTGCATTTAATCCAATTCCCTGGCCAACCCCAAGAAACAGAGAGACAGGGAGGAGCAGCAGAGCAGAGACCCCTGGGAGCCAGCTTAAGAGAGAGCACAGATGGGAAAGGCACACTGAACTCCTCTCCAGCACCCGCCTCCACCCTGGAGCTCTTTCGATGATCATTTCCTGGCAGGTCTATTTCCTCAGGCCAGACTATTGAGCTGCTCTCCTGCTTTCTCCACCCCAGACAGCTCTCCCTTTCCCTCCCCTCCACCACGCTCTGCAACCGCCCTGTAATGGAACTTCCTGCAAGCGATGTTGGAGCTGGGCAGCAGACAATGGTGGATTCCTGAAAGGGTACGCTAAGCTTTTCATCCATCGGTCGATGGGTGCAAATTGGAGCTGGCAAAGGCAGTTCTCGCCCTTATGCTCCCAAGAGGTGAGGGAGGCCTTGTTTCCTCCCATGGATTCCATGTGGGTGTGTCCCCTTCCTTTATTGTCGGCACCGAGCACATATTAATACCGCGCTTGCCTATTTGGCCATTTCCCCATTCAAAAGTAGGCAGGCCACATCCCCTCCCATTCATGATTCCAGCCCATTCTTATCACAGCTGCTGACATGGGGAATTGACAAGAGAAAGCAGTGTAATGTGTTCTTCATAGAGAAATGCAGCCTCAGTGGATTTCTTCAGTCCGTAGCGTCGCGTAAATCTGAATTTTCTTTCCATTTGGGAATGCCACGTGCAAAGCTTGCAAAAGGAGCTGACAGATTTTCTTTTGTGCACTTCCCCATTGAAGATTTCTGTGGTTTTGTTCTCTGCTGTTTGGACATTGAGGAGCCCCAGTTACTGTAAGAACAGCTCAACAGTTGCTGATGCTCGAGTACAGCTTGCCAGTTGTGAATGGAGGAGATTGCTAATTGCCGGTTGAAGGCAATGATTTGAAATGCAAGTCAGAGATGGTTGAAGTTCTGAAAGCATGCTGATTCAAGTTTGGGCAGGAACGGATACTGAGGGCCTGATTTGAGAAAGGGATCACAAGGTCGGGGACGCAAAGTGGTTTTTGATGACAGATCTGCTACTCTGGCACACAAGAGTAACACTTGGAAAACAAAAAAGCATTAGAGTGCACAACGTCACATTCAGGCCCCTCACAAACAGGTTTAGCTCCAGGGATGTGGTTTGCTAGAGAGGGTTGGGAAAGGTATGAGAGACCACAACAAGCTTCCTGGAGAGAGAAATCCTCAGCCACTGTTTCTCCTTTGGCCATGGATCACTCTCGAAATCCCAGGACACACCTCTGCAAATGTCTTGCGCCCCAGGGGGCTTACCCTTCATTCTGAGAGCCGACTGAGGCCAGGGTTTCAGAGGAATGGATCCAACATCCAAGCAGGTTTAAGATCTGCCCCATCTTATTTTAGAAATGATCCAAGGTGAATTCTGAACTGGGATGACCCCAAGGGGTACTGGGTGCTCCCCCTCCAATATTTCCCATTCTCTCTTTTGCTCCCACACCCACCAGTCTGGAACTTTACAGCAAAGTGTCAGTCATAAGGACATAAGAGCAGCCCTGCTGGATCAGGTCCAAGGATGCCCATCGAGTCCAGCATTCTGTTTCCCACAGTGGCCCACCAGATGCCTCTGAGAAGACCACAGAGGGCAAGAGCTGAGGGCATGCCCTCTCTCTTGCTGTTCCTCCCCTGCAACTGGTATTGAGAGGCATCATGCCTCGTGAGGCTGGAGGTGGCCTATAGCCACCAGACTGGTAGCCATTGATAGACTTGTCCTCCATTGATGTGTCCAAGCCCCTTTTAAAGCCATTCAAGCTATTGGCCATCACCACATCCCGTAGCAGACAATTCCATAGATAAATCATGTGCTATGTGAAAAAGGACTTCTTTTTGTTGGTCCTAAATTTCCTGGCCATCCGTTTCATGGGGGGATGACCCCCTGGTCCTAGTTTTTGAGAGAAGGAGAAGAATTTCTCTCTGTCCACTCTATGATTACAATATAATCATAGTATACCATGGTCCTATAGTTTGAATTAATTATTTTAAAGGGCCTCTGTTGTTTAAATAAGCCTCATTCACACCTCCACCCCAGAACAAGCAGCAGAAGCCAGGGCAGCCAGGCAGGGAGGAGACTCCTGCAGCCTCCCAAGAGCCCCCTCCCCCCACCCCGTGACAAGTTAAGCTTCATCCCCCTACACACACACACACACACACACACACACACACACACACAGAGCATTTTTAACACATGGGTTCTTGAGGGCATAAATAGCAACTGAACTCACAAGAAGGTAAGAATATAAAAGATATATTTATGCAAATATGCAATAGCTGAAACATTTCAACATGCAACATATTCACACCCCACACGTTTCTTTCCCCACTCCCCGCTCTGACTCTAAAGAGGACTTTGGGAGTCCCCAGGGGTGTGGAGGCCCTGGACTTCGGCCCAGAAGTCCAGGGGTAAGAGCACCTCTGGGTCAGGGTGGCTGATTATGTTTGCCAGTGGTTAGGGGCAAAACTTCAGTGCGGCCCCTTGTTCCTCTCCACAGCTCACAAAACCAGAATAAATTGTGCAGAATTGGAGCAATTGTGCAAATCTGTTCGCTTTGCATAATCAATCTATTTCTTTACCATGTTTATATACCTCCTGATATGTGTATCTCGAGGTGGCGTGCACAGTTTAAAACAACATAAAACAGAGTAAAAACAATTAAAACAATTTAACAGGATTTTTAAAAAAGCTTAAAAGAATTTCATACAATAAAACAATTAAGCAGTTTAAAATTAATTTCAGTTAAAAGCCTGAGAGAACAGGTGTATCTTGAGGGTCTTCCTAAGAGTAAACAGATATGGAGAGGCTCTTATGCTGACAGGGAGCATGTTTCACCCCAGTCACAGAATCCAGTTTTTCTTCATGCAGAATTGTATTTGTTCATTATAATGTTTTTATCCAGCCCTTCAAAGCTTCCAGGGTAGTTTACAGAACAAAACATTTAAAAAACAGCAGCATTATCAAATCAAATATCACAATACAGTATGCGATTCAAACAATGATTAAAAATGCAAAGAAACCCTCTTAAGAGTCCTGGGAAAATAAAAAGGTCTTCACTCACCACTGAAAAGATAACAGCAGAGGTGTCAGATGGATCTTCCTAGGACAGGGGTTCTCAAACTTCGGACCCCTCCCCAGATGTTGCTGGACTTCAACCCCCATAACCCCCAGCCACAATAGCTTTTGGCCATTGAGTTGGCCAACAGCATGCTCCGGGGTTAAGATGGAAATTAGGGGAGGGAGCTGAAGTCCAGCAACATGCCCTACTAGGGTGAGTGTTCCACATCAGTGCCAGGGCCAAGAAGGCCCTATCTCTGGTCATCACCCACCTTACTCCAGATGCCAGTGACAGCTAGCAGGACCCTCCAGTGAAGACCCAGAAGCATGGGTGGGTTGATGTGGATTGCCTGAGTACAGAATTTAGATTTGTTTTATTTTTAGTGCAAAGTGCGCACAACCCTGAAAATAAGCAGCCAGCCATGCACCCAAAGTGGCTTGAATTGGTCTGAAATGTCCTGGGCAATCAGCCTGGTATTCTTCTGGAGCAAAATGGCAAGGCTATTGGTCTGAAGTTTCCCTTTCTGTTCTCCAGCTTGGCCTTCTCCCTCACTGCTCTGCTCTGCTCGGCAGGACTTTAAGCCAATTAAAGCTGTCCCTCTCAGAAAGGCCCTCCTGGCCACAGTTGCTCTTGAGCTGTGTATCAGTCTCTTCCTAATCTTGGGATTTGTGGCACTTGCTCCACTGACCAGTTAAATGCGGTTTGCTAAACCCATTAGCGAGGCTGGATTCAGTGCAGGGAGTGTACAGGCGTTTCTAAGAAGTGATGAATTATTGCTGGATGAACTGTGCCCAGGAAGGGAAGAACGCTTGCTGGGATCCCCCCCCCCCGCCCCACACCCATCAGCTCCTTCTTAGGGACATTGTCTGTGGTACACAGTATCTAATCTCTGCAGTTACATTGTGTGTGTGTGTGTGTGTGTGTGTGTATGCATGCACATGCATGAATGCAAGACCTGGCAACTTGTCTGTGAGCATCACTGCATACTTCAACGTTTTATTTTTGAAACCATGGAATGAGCTTCCATCCAAGTCAAATAATGTTTGCAGCTTATCAGGTTGCTTGTTGGGGGAGAAGCTGTTGGTAGCTGTTGCAGACACAGACAGAATCTTGGGGGATCGCTACCAAAGCTACACCTTAAACACAAACAAACACCCTTCTCCTACCCGGATTCCAAAACATTTGCTTAGTCTAGTGCATCACTTAAGGCCAGGCAGTAATTCCCAAGGTGTATACTGGGGCACAGTTGCAGGTCCCACAAGATGTGTGCAGAACATGCTTTCCAGAACTGAGCCACCATGTTGGTAGACACTGCCACTATATGTGCAAAGTGAGAAGGCCTCATGCCGAATTGATTGATGGCTTTTGCCACCAATTAGTGATGTCACTGAAATGAATATTTTCTAGCTCAGAAATACACCTCTTGACTGGTTTGTGATGCTCAGGTGCTCAAAGTTCTTCTCCAGACTGGACTGAGCCCAAAGCAAAGAGGAACTTCAAGCCCCCCTCCCTCTTGCCCTGCACCTGTCTGCCTCCAGGCCTCCCCTTCAGCCTCTTACGATCTTCTTTGCTGCTCTGAAGTAGGATGAAGAAAGGAGGGCTGTCTCTCCCTGTCCTCCCCCACCCCTGTCTGTGCTCAGCCCACAGCTACAGCTGTGTGGGTCAGGAGCTAAACTGGGAGTACCATTTTCTCAGTACTTTTACAGCCATCAATAATGCTGGGTAAACGGCATTTCCCAACCTTCCGGGTGCCTGGTTTACAGCTGTACCTGTGTTCCAAGAAGCGGAGAGGACTAGCAACCTAGGTCAGTGGGTGGGTGGAGTTTGGAGGCTCACCCAGGGAGGCACTGCTCTCTTAATAAACCGATCTGCTTTCTGGGGAAATAGTGTGGCTTCCTAAGCCTGTCCAAAAGGGTTTATCCCATGCCCATCACTACCGCCAATAGACAACCAATGATGGGATTTTGGGAGTACGGAAACTGGGGGTTTCTGATGCGGGCCACACTATAGCTGAACTTGAACTTCCTGGGCAAAGGAGGAAGTGGAATGCCAGGAGGCAAAATTAACGGGGCTGTCTGCCCATTAATCCAGAAAGGTGTTGTGTTCCAGGAATCAAAGCTTTGGGAACTTTGGGGTTTGTGGCCGCTTTGGTAGTCATTTCAGGACATATGATGCACCAACAATGGTGGCTCCAGAGTGCGGGGGCATGGGGTGGGGGAGAATCCCCCAGAAAAGCTGCTTGTTCCCCATTTCCTTTTCAGAAATCGAATAAGTGGGACACAGCTCACCCACCCATAAATGCACTTTGCCTCCTTACATTTTCCCCCTCCTGGTGCCACCACTGTGAGCCAGATCTGTAACGTGGCCTTATAGTCACACTTGCTATTTGTGCAAAGCACCCTAAGAACCATTTGGGGGGAGTGGGGGAAAGTATCCCCCTGTTAATAAACTGTATAATGAAAACAATATTTCCTACAGTTCTGGGATGGATATTTTTTTTCATACAAGGCTGCCGTTTGATCTTCTGTGGTCTGCTTCACACACTGAAGGAGGAAAGGAGGGGAGGGCACCAATGCAGAAACAAGAAAGGGAACCTCCAAGATGTACTAGAAATAGTCATTCAGAGTTTCTTGGAAATAGCCCAGAAGGCTGCTTCATTATTGGTGCCCACGAAGAAGGGTATCCATTCGAATGCACTGAATAATTCAAAAATATTTTCTGGTGCACCTTTGAGGTGTCTTCTCCTGTTTGTTTCTGCTTTACGTTGCACATGTCTTGCATGGAATATGCTTCTGTTTAGGAATTAATCTGGAAGCTGCTTGCAAACCAATGATAGGACAGGCAGGTTTTCTGAGAATCATCATCTCCTTGTACAAAAAGTCACAGTGGTGGTAGTAGCACATGGTGTGGTCCTCATACAAGGTGAGTGCTCATTCCTGCAAAGAGCGCCTTTTGTGTGGGAATATGGTGACGTATGACATGCCCCCCCAACAGGCAGGCCCCAAAGAGAGATTTTACCTTCCATCCCCTGTAGCTGCAAGACCAGTCTTTTTGCTTGCATCTCGCCAGTATGATGTGTTCCATTTGGGCACAGCCTGGGAGGACGTAATTAACCACCTCAACATGACAAGCCCTTAAGCATCTGTCTTGGGCTGATAAGATTTCCAAATGGAGAACCTCCCCTGTGCCTTGTTGCAAAAGGTCAAAGCTTTATTCTCATTGTGTTAATGTCCAACTATCAAGAGAGAAAAGTCCTTCAGGGTCCACTGTCTATTGGTCTGCTAGTGAAGACTTTTCCCCGCCTTTTGCATGTTTTCAAATCCTTTTCACCAGTCATGCTGCTCCCTCACCCCCCCTCAATCTCCCCCCACTCTACATGCTTGATTTCTGTAATTGTATTGTATTGCTTTCCACTTAGGTGGTGGAGCCTCTGACACTGACTGGCTGAGCTGGAATAGAGGCACATAACGTTGAGTTGCTCAGGAAGCTAAACAGTTTGCAGTCCAGCTTCTGTGAGGGAAGCAAACATGTTCAGTTTGGCTGAGATTCAAACGATGGCTCAGCCAAAAGTTCTCCAGTGAGAACATTCAGCTCATAATTTGGAAGGGATGGGGTGGGGGTGGGGTGACATGGGAGTCGAAAACAGACCTACAGCTTACTTTGCTCCCACTGCCTGTCTTGCAGCTGTGGCAGTCCTCCTAATGGCTGGTGACTGGACTGTCATCCTGCCCCCCCTCTCGAAAGCCCCTATCAGAATTATCCCATGTCTTCACATTATGTCATTCTTCTGGACTTTGGGGTGGGGGGAGGAGTGCCAGGAGGAGCAGCACTGTTGGGTTTGACCCCTGCCTACCTCCCCAAATCGACTTAATGGCTCCCACATTTTCACTACCTGTGAATGGGCAGGAAAACTGGGGTAACCAGTGTGGGGAAGTCCAGACGCAGACCTTTTATGGGGGTGGTAGCTGAGGACGGGGAAGAGGTCATGATATGTAGGGAAACGGAGGGTTTGGAAGCCCGGAGGCAAGAGACTGAAGGAGGGGTGTGAGGAGGAACTTGAATGAAAGGCAGGCGGGAAGCAATGATGGTGAAGGAAATGAGGCTTGAGAAAAAGGACGGAGGCCAGGATGTGGGGAACTGAGAAAAGAAGGGACTGATGAGGGAGAGAGCTTGAAAGAAATGTCACAGCACTCGATAGCAGGCAGGTGTCTTCTCCTGTCCTGTCCTGGCTGCGCACAAGACTGGGCTAAGCTTTGGCAAGGTGCTCCTGGAGGCCCTGTTGGGAACAAGCTGACTCACTGCAATCTGGAGACAGCCGGAGCTCCTTAAATGCTCTGTAGCCCAGACCCTCCTCCTGAGCGCAGCCTCCAAGTCGGAAGTCTCCGAGCTTTAAAGAGACCCTCGCCTGGAGGCGGGCGGCCCTCCTCCATCCCAGCTGCCTCTCAGACTGTTCCAGCCCTAGGACTTCTTTGGTCTCTGGCGCAGTGGTGTGGTCGGGGCGGGGTGGTGGTGGGCTGAGACCAGCCCAAGCGCCGACATTGGGACGATCCAGGCTGCAAGTGGGCAGGGCTCCAGCTGCTCAGGATCAGACTCGGAGTCAGGACTGGCTCCTCCTAATGGTCCTGCAGGGCACCAAAGGTCATAGCTCAGGTGGGTTGCTGCTCCCACTCCTGCCCCGCTGCCCAAGAGCCGCAGGCTGGCCATTCATCCGGTGGAGCTCACAGCCGGGAAGCAGAGACAGCTGCGCCTCCTTGGGCACCCCTCTGGCTTGTTAGGAGGAGCCACTGCGGCTGGGCGTGGGCAGCAGGGTGGGCCGTGGAGGGGCTCCGTATGCTCTGCCTGGGATGGGGGTGGGTGGGAAGCAGGGGTGTAGGCAGCTTGCCTGGGGCTGGAGGGTGAGATCCTCTCGGCTGCTCCCTCCCCCCTTTTGATTTCTCTGTGCGGAGGCAGGGAAAGGAGCTCCCAGCCAGTGATGCAGTGCAAACCCGGGAGAGGGTCCGTTCAGACCCTAGTCAGTGTCTCATTGAAACGCTGACTGGCTGGGCTTTTACCCCCAGCCCAGTTTCAGTGAAGCGCTGCCTGGAGAGGAGAGGGACACGCCTCCTCATGCCGCTCCCAGGAGGTGAGCGCTTCGTTCGCCGGCTGGGTGCAGGAGGGGGGCAGGGGGCACCCTGGCCAAGGGTGAAGGGGTGCCTTGGTGCTCCGCCCAGAGCGATGGCCGTCCTCCCTTGCTCCCTTGTCCCCAGCCATGCCCCTGGGGGGAAGTGTGCCAGGGAGGCTGCTCAGAAGCCGGCAGGGGGGGGGGCGAAAAGGAGAAGAGCCCCTCATCAGGCAATGAACGGGGAAGAAGGGAGAGATGGGGAAGTGGAAGGACAGAGGAGCCCATCAGAAAGTAGAGCTACTGAGGCAAACTGGGAAAGAAAAAGGACCCGCAGGCCATTCTTGGCAGGAAAGGTATAGTCCAGAGAGCCAATGGGGGACAGGGCGGCTCGGCCTGTCCCTGCAGCATTTATTTATTTAGTGCATTTATATACTGCCCTATACAAAAAGACCCTGGGCAGTTCACAATAGAAAAACCACGAAACGTTAACATAATTAAAACAATTTAAAATACAATTAAAACTCTAAAAACCAAAGCTTTAGGACAATCAATTAAAAGACTGACTAAACAGGTATGTCTTTAGTTCCTTCTTAAAAACATTCAGAGAAGGGGAAACTCTAATTTCATTAGGAAGCGAGTTCCAGAGTCGTGGGACAACTATAGAAAAGGCCCGGTTGTGAGTCACCACCAACCGAGATGGTGGCAACCTCAACTGGACCTCCCCAGGTGATCTTGAGAGGCGGTGGGGTTGAGGAAGAAGAAGGTGTTCTCTTAAATACCTCGGAACCAAGCCGATAAGGGCTTTATAGGTCATGACCAGCACTTTGTATTTTGCCCAGAAACTTACTGGCAGCCAGTGTCGTTCTTTCAAAATGGGTGTAATATGTCCTCTTCAGGCAACCTCAGAGACCAACCTGGCTGCTGCACCCTGTACTAACTGCAATTTCTGAACTATGTAAAAAGTCAGCCCAGCGTAGAGTGCACTGAAGTAGTCAAGGCTGGATGTTGTCAGCATATGCACCACGGTTTTAAGGTCGTTTATCTCCAGAAATGGATGTAGCTGGTGAATCAGCCAAAGCTGATAGAAAGTACTCCTGGCCACTGCCTCAAGCTGAGAAATCAGGGAGAGGTTTGGGTCCAGAAGTACCCCCCAGACTATGTACCTGCTCCTTCCGAGGGAGTGTGACCCCATCCAGAACAGGCAGATCCAAACCACTTCTTACGTCTCAACCTCCCACAATGAGTACTGCTGTCTTGCTTGGATTCAGCTTCAGTTTGTTCTCCCTCATCCATCCCATTACCACCTCCAAGCAGGCATTTAGGGAAGTCAGGCCATTTCCTGATGAAGTTGACATGGAGAAATAGATTTGGGTGTAGCGATAGGTTCCTATCAAGAGGTAGGAGAGGAACCACTGCAAAGCAGTGCCTCCCACTCCCAACCCCTTCAGGCGCCCCAGAAGGATACCATGGTCAGTGGTATCGAAAGCCACTGAGAGATCAGCATTGCAGCCTGGCAGCCCTAAGGGGGCCAATGAGAGCCAAAAATGAGAGGGCAGGTCCAGCCTCACAAGGAGGTGGACCGCAGCAGTAGCCTCAGATGGTAGATTGCCAGGGGATCAGGGCTGCTGCTGCTGCACCCCACCTGCTACCCTGCCCACCATCACCTCACCTGCTGCCAGCCTCTTCGTCCTTCTCCACTGCTGCCTGGCTTAGCAGCAGGGCCTGAAGAGCTGCTCCGTCCTCCTCGGCACACTAGGGGGCACTACACACAGTCAGTACTTGGGTGGAAGTACTGCCCGAGTTCAGAAGCTGCGTGTGCTCCCATTTTGTGACTGTGTGTGAGTGTGAAACTTGCTCGTCTGCTAGGGGAGCTTGCTCATTTGCTAAGTCCCAGCCAAGTAGGAAGGTTTCACCACCCTGACAAAGCTGGGGATGGAATCTCGGTAGGGCATGCTCATCCCACCCAGCTGGGCTTGACAGTTGAGCAAACTCCTCGCCTCTGACCTTGTTTTATTCTCCCAGATGATCACAAAAGGGGAGTGCACACCGCTTCCAAATTTGGGCAGGACCGTCTCCTACCCCCAGTACCGATTGTGTGAACTGCCTGGCTGTATTTGGGGACGGGGTGAGGGATGATTTGATTGATTGATTTGTTCAGTTTTTATACTGGCTTTCATAAGACATCCCAAGGTGGTTTGATTGATTGATCAATTAAGGGCCGTCAAGTCGGTGTCAACTCTTAGCGACCATAAAACTCCACAAAAATCACATTCATTCATTCATTCATTCATTCATTCAATTTTTATACCGCCCCTCCAAAAAGGCTCAGGGCTGTTTTAAAACCTTAAAATCAGTTAAACAGTAAAAATGAAAAAGCAACAAAAATTCAACATCCATTTTAAAAAGTCAAACAGAAGCAGGAGACCTGGCAGCCCCTAAGGGGGTAAAAGCCGGAACAAATGAAAAGGTCTTTGGAGTGGGCATTCACTGGGAGAGCATGCCAGAGCCTGGGGGCAACCACAGAGAAGGCCCTGTCCCACATGCACAACAATTTAGCCTTTCTCAACATTGGCACATTGAGCAAAGGCCCCACCCCCCGGTGACCTTGATGGGTGGGCAGAAACCCTTGGGAGCAGGTGTTCCTTCAGGTATCCAGGGCCCAAACTGTTAAGGGCTTTAAAGGTAATAACCAGCACCTTGAATTGGATCCCAAAACAAATTGGCAGTCAGTGCAGCTCTTTCAAAATAGCTGTGATATGCACCAAGTGAGCAGTTCCAAAGAGAACCCTGGCAGCTGCATTCTGCACCAATGGAAGTTTCTGAATATTCTTCAAGGGCAGCCCCATGGAAAGCACATTGCAGTAATCCAGATGTGACGTGACTAAGGCATGGGTAACCATGGCTAGAATGGAGCAGAAGAGGACATAATGGGTTCTAGTCCACCAGTCTCCTCTTCTCCACACTTCCTTGTCTCTTCCATTTTTAGGAGGAGGAAGAGAAGGAGGAGGCGGAAGCTACGTGGCAGAAGATGTGAATGAGGAGGGAAAAGACAAGAAGAGCTGGTTTTGTGGTAGTGAGCATGACTTGTCCCCTTAGCTAAGCAGGGTCTGCCCTGGTTGCATATGAATGGGAGACTAGAAGTGTGAGCACTGTAAGATATTCCCCTCAGGGGATGGAGCTGCTCTGGGAAGAGCATCTAGGTTCCAAGTCTCCTCTCTGGCAGCATCTCCAAGATAGGGCTGAGAGAGATTTCTGCCTGCAACCTTGGAGAAGCCGCTGCCAGTCTGTGCAGACAAGACTTAGCTAGCAGGACCTATGGTCTGACTCAGTATATGTCAGCTTCCTATGTTCCTATGTCAGAAGTAGGTGAGATGGCAGCAGGCAGAGAGTGGCATCTAGAACTTCCCCTCTGACATCCAAAGGTCTTGGACCACCCCAGCAGATGGTCTGAATTTTACACCTCAATTAGGAACACAGGAAGCTGCCTTATACTGAGTCAGGCCATCTAGTTCAGTATTTTCTACCCAGACTGGCAGCAGCTTCTCCAAGGTTACAGGCAGGAGTCTCTCTCAGCCCTAACGTTCCCCTTCTCGTAATCAGGTTAGTAAACCTGTATGTCATTTATGCAATGCTCGTGCATAGGAATAGAGAGGGAAGACGCGACCAAGAGGTTCACGCAGATGAGACAGTAAATCTCTTCTGGAAAAGTTTGTATGGTTATGTGCAAAAAGACAAGAGTATCTCTTCTAAACAGCAATGGGACAAATTGTGGAAATGGACGTCGGATGTAAACCCCCCCCCCCCCCGATTACCTGATGTGCCTTGTAATCCCCCACCCCCAAGTTACAGTACTACCTGCATATACTTCATAACCTTGTGGGTTTCCAAATCCTTGTGTGTAAATCTTTGTAGATATATCATGTACAAACAACCACTTTGTATATAATTGTGCTTTGGCAACGTACTGTATGCTTTGGTAGTTTGTTGGTTCAATAAAAAAAATCTTGTCCTATCTTGGAGATGCTGCCAGGGAGGAAACCATACAAGTGCTCTTCCCTTGCAGGTGCTCTTCCCAAAACAGCTCCACCCCCTAAAGGGAATATCTTACAGTGCTCACAGACATAGTCTCCCATTCAAATGCAAACCAGAGTGGATCCTGCTTTAGCTTCCACTCTTCTCCTCCTCCTGGGGGCTAAGGGAAGAAATAAAATCTCAGTCCAACAAAGACTGAGATATTTTGAGGGACAAATCCTGTGAAGCAAAAGGATCTTAGGACAGCAGCCCCACTTTGGGACACCTGAAAAACTGAACCTGGAACAAAGGTGGAGCTAACCAGGCGGTTCTTGGGCTGCAGGTCTCTAGTTCCTCTTGGTTACATGAAGTCTTCAGGTTGGGCAACATGAGGAAAGTCATCACAGTTGCCTCAGTCCAGCTGTCTCTTGACTGGCGTTGCACTACAAGAGAAGGAAGAGAGACCCGGACTCCATTTTGTCCAGCTGGGTTCTCAGTGGAGAGCCAGAGAGAGTCGCCCTCATTTTTAGGGGAATCAAATTCCCTTGTTGAGTTCCTCATCCATTGAACAGCCTACAACAAATGAGTATGTGTGACACACACCTGATGTTGGGGATTCTGCTGGTTTACTGTCCTCCACCCAATTGCCTGGTAGGCTCCATCACTGAGCTGGTTGAGATGGTCTTAAGCATGGCGTGGGGGAGCTCTAGGAGATGTATTTAATTTATTCATTCATACATATATACATTTACATCCAGACTTTCTCCCGCAATACATTTATTTTATTTATTTATTACATATATAAGCCGCCCCATCCAGAGGCTCTGGGCGGTGTACAACAACTTTTAAAAAAGAGATAAAACCCACAATTCAAACACAATGCTAAAAACAATATAAAAACAATTAAAAATGATTAAAACTATTTAAAACCAATTAAAATACTTTTAAAAACAACAACACTTTACAAGCCTTGGAAGGCCAGGCCAAATAAATAGGTTTTTAGGACTCTCTTAAAGGCCGACAGTGATACATGGCTTTCCCAGGCAGTGACCAGGCCTGTGCCTGCTTAGCTTCAGCAAAGCGACCATATCATCATCAGCAGCAGCATCTATTCCCTGTGCTGGGAGGTTTCAACATCATTCCCATGTCCTCCAGTTGGGGGCATTTCAAGAGTTCATGGAACAGCCAGAAGCCTGTTCCACCATATACCAGAGCCTACATATGAAGCAGATCGTACTCTCAATTTAGTATTCTCTCCAGATTGGGATAGGGCAGGTCTGGAAAGGGAGGAGTTGTAGATTACCCCCATGTCACAGTAAGACCATTGCCTTATAAAGTTTGGTATCCCAACAGGGCCCAACCTCTATAAGCTATTAACTTATGCTGGTCTTTTGGAGCTGTGCCTGGACTGCTGACTGATTCATTTCTGGACACAGTTCAAAGTGGTAGTTCTGATCTTTAAAGTGCCACATAACCTGCAGCTGGGCTCCCTGCAGAAATCACTTATCCCTCGTGTTTATTGGAATGCTTAAGGCCAAGGAGGTGCTATTGAAGTTGCCACCATTGTATGTGTCCAGGACTTCAGCTTTCTTGAAGCATACAGCATGATCCATGGATATTCCTAAAGCTACCTTCCTTTGTTGTCCAAACGAGATGGAGGTACTAATGGTGAGGGGTCATAATTTGAGTGTCGTGATAGAACCTCTCTTTCTGGATGGGGTTGCACTCCTCTTAAAGGAACAGGTATGTAGTTTGGGGGTGCATCTGGACCCAGCCCTCACCCTGGTGTCTCAGCTGGAGGCTGTGGCCAGGAGCGCTTCCTACACTTCGGTTAATATCACAGCTGTGTCCATCCCTTGAAAATAATAATCTCAAAACTGAGGTGCACTCACTGGTAACTTCTAGGCTTGACTGCTGCAATGCGCTGTACGTGGGGCTGCCTGTGTGTTGTTCGGAAATGCAGCAGCCAGATTGGTCTCTGGGGTTTCTCGGAGAGATGGTATTATGCCTGTTTTAAAACAGCTGTTCTGGCTGACAATATGTTTCCGGGCAAAATACAAAGTGCTCGTAATTACCTTTAAAGCCTTCAATGGCTTAAGGCCAGGTTACCTGGGAGAGCACTTCCTTCAGTGTGGTCCCCACCGCACATAAAGGTCATCAGGAGGGCTCCATCTCCTGTTGCCTCCAGCTTGCCTGGCATCAACTCGGGATCAGGCCTTCTCTGTAGCTGCTCCTGGCTGGGGGTGTGCACAAACCAAAAAATGTGATTTGGTTTAGGTTTGAATCCATTCGAACTGAACCACATTGCGCCAAACTGGTTCAGGTTGACCTGACTGGCCGATCTGGTCTGTGAGATCGAACCAGTTCATGCAGTTCGTGCAGCCAATATACTTTTGAAGGGAATCCAGTGTGGATTCCCCTTTACAAGTACGGGGTGAGGGACTCTGCTAACGGTCAGGGGCGGCTGGGCAGGTGCGACAAGAGAGGCAAAAAGCTGCTTAACTGACCAGCGTAGCTGTCGGAGCCACTGCTCACTGCTCCTCACCTTCCCGGCGCGGCCCCAAGCGTGCTCCCTCCTCCTTCACCAAGTCGCCAGCTTGGTGGCCGCTCAGTCTGGTCTCTGTGCATGCGCGGAGGCCAGAACTGAGCCGCCGCCCAGCCAGCAGCTTGGTAAAAGGAGGGGCGCTTGGGGCCGTGCCAGGGGGAGCGAGCAGCGGCACCGGCAGCGGCGCCATTCAGGTAAGTAGCTCATGACCTCCCTCGCCACCCCTACTGAGCCGCCCCTTACTGTACCGAACCGGTTCGCTTGAACTGGGCCTGGTTCAGTTCACGACCGAAGCTCCGAACCTGCCCTGGTTTGAGGCGAACCGGTTCGGCATGAACGGCTCATGCACACCCCTCCCTACCTTTGAGCTCTAGAATGTGCTCCATATGGATCTTAGAGGCTAAAGAGTAATGTAAACAGCCCTGAACCATTCTTGGAAGGGTGGTATATAAATCAAATAAATAAATAAATAAATAAATAGAAACAAAGAGTTTTAGCAGCCTTTAAAAGAGCCCTAAAATATATCATTTTAGCCTGGCCTTTAGTCATTACTGAAATTGTTTTAAAATGTTTTTAATTTTATTTGTTTTTAATGAGTTTTCTATTTTTATATTTCTGAACCGCCTAGAGCCATCTGGTATAAAAATCTAATTATAAAACAAATGAGAGAAAGGTTCTTTGCACATGCTCAGATGACTTCGGTTCCTTCAAATTGAAAAAGAGGCATCCGGAGTTAAATCTGGTGAGCCCCTAACTCTAATTAAAGCCTACTACTAGCTTGTGTACTCCAAATGTACTAATTTTTGCTGTTGGTGGCAAACCGGCCTCCTTGCTTTTGCTACCAGATCCTACAGTATTATTAGGATATACTGTGTTCTGAAAGTCTGAAAATTATAGTATTTGGAAGACAGATCGGTATGGCACTCTGAAAAAGATACAGATTCATGGAAACTGTGCATTTAAACATGTGTTTTCTTGGTGAGTAGTAAGGACAAGCTTGCTTTCCAGCTGTACATGGAATAACAACAGTACCTATTTTCTCACTGTGCATTCATGGCGCTGGAGTGAACTAAATTGACTGTTACGATATATCATAGGATCTGGATCCCAAATATGCATTATGGCAGGAGTTCTCAACCTTGAGTCCCCAGATGCTGGACTACAACTCCCATCATCTCCAGCCACAATGACCTTTGGGGATTATGGGAGTTGTAGTCCAATAGCATCAGTGGGGACCCAAGGTTGAGAACCCAAACAATATGGTGTTTTGAGTGTTGATACACTGAAATGCATCATATTTCGGAAGAAGATGTGGCCTTTGTGGCTTCCACTCAGTTCAGTTGTACGGCTCCTCTCTGTGTGCTTTCCTCCACTCTCTCTTCCTCCTCTCTGTTTGTGGCAGTTACGGCCTGGACTGGGTAGCCTGGTGCTTAGGGACCTGGTGAGTGGATGGCCATGCCGTTGGACTTTAAGCTTGTCGCCTTTGCCTGTCAGGGTTCTAGTGCTCTGAACAGCAGGTGGTCCATCCCCCCCGCCCTGGCCCCCAGATTTGAAATAGAGAGAGAGTCCTGCTGGAGCAGACCAAAGATCCACTTAGGCTGCTTTCTCACAATCACAAGGGTCTTGGTTTAAAAGTAAAGCTGGTTCAGTGAGCCCAGCAGAGCTGATGGTGAGACTGAGAATGCAGAATTCCAGGGCAATCCTGGTCAAATCACACCAGTTAACCAGCACTGAACAAGGATAGCTAACTGGGATTGAAGATCCCTGTGACTTTACACAGCTGCACAATGTTATGTTATGTTTGTGCTACTTTTGCATGTCTGTGCACGTTTTGCAAGCAATGGTTGCTGTCTCTTTGGCGGCAGCCAGCTGCTGCCTTCCCAATTCTTGTTCGAAACCCAGTACTTGGGTTTTTCCAGAGGTCAGACCCTGGGAAAATAGTAACTTCCTGTTAGAATCATGTGTCTGGGGCCCAGAATTGGAATGTGTAGTAGTTCATGTTTGCACCACTTGTGACCTTCCTAGCCAGAGTCAGGGGTAACGTGGATTCCAGCACTTCACATGTGCAGCCTAACCCAGGCTGGGCTGTGTGTGTGAATACCCTTATCAAATACTTATAGCAATACTATTATTAATGTTAGTATATTTACGGTATTAATGAAATTTGCTTGCCATTTTCAGACTTACTCAGGAAATAGGTCGGATTCCTCTTAGAAAATACTGAGGCTATTCTCACGATCGGCCAAAATCGAGCTAAGGGAGCCTAGCCCGATTTCGGCCAATCATGTACTGCAACAGGAGACGCAAGGCTCCCGGCAGCAGACCTCCCAAAGTACCCCTCCCCTTAGCGAGCACTCCGTTAATCTCATCTTTTTGATCGTGTATTGCTGCACCGTGGCTCCATACACTGCTGTGCTCTGCACCACAGCAACACACAAGGAGACCCCCGGCCGAGAGGCTGCAAGCAGCCTCCCAGGCTCGGGGGGTCTCTCTAGCATGCCCCACTGCGCGGGGCATCCTGGAACTTCTGGGGGCCGCATGGCCCCTATCCCCACAGTTCCTGCCGTCTCTGTGATGGAGCCGGCAGTTGTGTGGCAGGGCTGCAATTGTGATCATCTGTGGGGCAGCGGGATAAGCCCGCTCTCCCCACAAACCCCCTCAAGGTGGGTCTCACTGATCGTGAGACTCGCCTCATTGCCGTTCTGGATTAGGCCCAATCTTCTGGTCTGCTTCCAGTCCTAGCCCATGTGGCAGAAAAGGCTGGGGTGGAGGGAAAAGTCATTACCCGGCCGGCTGAAATCTGCAGGGGAGATGACTCGCCACCCCCCTACCCACATGGCCTTATCCAGGCCACTTCCTGGCCAGGAAGGAAGCCAAAGGGTTGGTGGTCTGGCTCCTGGGAGGCTGGAGGTGTCACCTGCTGCCTACCTGGCTGCACCGGCTTCCTCGGCTTGTTCTGGGGTACCGTAGAGGAGGGAGGGAATGAGGCTTCTTTCAACAGCGGAGGCCTTTTAAAGAGTCCGTTCAAGTTCTAGGACAGTCATAGATCCTGACTGTATTGTCTCTTGTCTGACACTCTGCTGTCAAGTTCCAGCCTCTTGCAGGGCGGCAGAGGCGCACCTAGGCTATTTCGGAGCCTGGACTTAAAGGCCTTTGGAGCCGGGCCCTCCCCCACCCCCCCACCACAAATCAAGCAAATCAAGCATCATTTCTTGAGGGCACAAACCACAACACCGATTTGAGGGCCCCCAGGAGTGTGTGGAGGGAGGCCCTGGACTTCGGCCCCGAAGTCCTGGGCTAAGAGCGCCTCTGCAGGGGGGAGTGAAGGGGGGAGTGGGAAGTCGGTGGTGGGGGGCACCCTCTGCCCTTTGCTACCCCTTGGATTCACCCCTGCGTGGAGTGGCCTGCCAGGCACTTGACTCGCCAGTTCTCTCCCTGTCTGTGCAGTCTCTGGCAGGCAGCAGACATAAAACCGGGGCATTATTGAGCTGTCAGTCACTGTCAAAAGCACTAAATGAGATGGATGACTGGCTTGGCTCGGTGCAAAAGTGGGCTCAGAGAATGTCTGAAGGAGCAGGAGATGGTTCAGCAAGCAAAACGAAGGAGCTCTGCCTCTGGGCAGTGCTGTGATCGGAAGCTTCCTGGTAATTGTAGGTAAGCTCCCACTCCTCCTGAACTGCTTGGAGGAAGAGCGGGGTACACAGAGAGCAAGTGGTAAAATAATCGTGCTAAATGCAAGAGCACCCTTCAGCTGCGGCTCGTCCTAATGAGCCAGGGAGGTCCAAAGGAGATGCAGCTGCCTCTGGTTCCCAGCAGCCTGCACAGCTCTACCTGATGAATGGCCAGCCTGTAGGCAGCACATCTATCTGGTTGAAGTGGAAACAGGTGGGGTTGGGCTGCTGAGAACCAAATGCAGCTGTGTCTCATCTGGTGTCCGGCTGGCTGATTAGGACAAGCTGATGCTGGCCCCTTTGTGACTTCTTCTTATTGACAGACCATCCTATCCCCCAGGCTTGAAGCAGATTACAACTAAAGTTGCCACTTTCCCCATCAATAGAGGCTTTGTCCCTTTTATTTGCTGCCTAAGAGTCAGAGAAAAGTGCTGAGCTTCTGCTTTGCATGCAGATTAAGATCCCAAGAGGAGCCTCTGGCATCTCCCGTCACTGCAGGGACTCCCAATGACCAAAAATCATTGTGACTAGAGATGATGGGAGCTGTAGTCCAACAACATCTGGGAACCCAAGGTTGGGAACTCTTCAGCTGTAGGATAGCAGGACTCGGAAAGAGTTCTGGTTGAAGGCCTGGCTGGAAGGATGACCGTTGCCAGCTAGAGTTTGGATGGACTTGACCTTCTCCTTGTATTTGGGGACGATGCTCTTCATTGTCATGCAGCCTGCCGCTTGCTGGTTCCTAGCCATAGGCCGGCAGTAATTTTGGTCTTGTCCCTGTGCCAGGGAATAACCGTTAACAAGCTAGGCAGTGAGATTTCCGAGAATGATTCAAGGGTTATAGTGGATAACAGACTGAACCTATGTCAGCAGTCTGAGTCTGGCTTTAAAAAGGGATTAGACAAACTCATGGGCTGTAGGTCCAACAGCAGCTGCTCGTCATCATTGCTAACTGGAACTTCTGTGCTCAGGGGGGTACCAGATAAATGCTCAGAGAAATGTCTGGGGGGGACCCATCAACTTCATGCGCTGGTTGTGAGTTTCAGGAGGAAGAGAGCTGGTTTCAAGGAGGAGAGCTGGTCTTGTGGTAGCAAGTATGACTTGTCCCCTTAGCTAAGCAGGGTCCACCCTGGTTGCATATGAATGGGAGACTACATGTGTGAGCACTGTCAGATATTCCCCTTATTCAGGGGATGGAGCCGCTGTGGGAAGAGCATCTCAGTTCCAAGTTCCCTCCCTGGCAGCATCTCCAAGATAGGGCTGGGAGAGACTCCTGTCCGCAACCTTGGAGAAGCCGCTGCCACTCTGTGAAGACAATACTGAGCTTGATAGACTCTCACTCAGTATATGGCAGCTTCCTATGTTCTCCTTGAGGTGTCTGGCTGGCAGCTCTTAGGAATAACATATTGTGCAAGATGGACTTTTGGTTTGGTTCAGGAGGGCAACTCTTATATCTTGAGCTTTGTACACTACTAACTTATATGTGGTAGGTAAGGCCTTTTGTCAGACCAGCCAGATGCAAGACAAATGCACAATAATAACATTAACTGCAGCATCTTACAATGGTAGTAACTGGAAGGGCAACCAAGATGATCGGGGCGGCCTGGAACATCTTCCTCGTGAGGCAAGGTTACAGCTGTAGGGGAAGAATGGCAGTTCAGTCCCCAAATAGCAAAGCAAAACCAGTTTGTGAGAAAGTAGCAAAGCAAGAGGTCTTTAGTATTGAAGAACTACAAGGATTTATTATTTTAAAAAAGGTTACAAACAAGTGTGAAAGAGCCTGTAGCTTATTGTAGCTCATGGCTACAAACAGCCATCTCTGGAGAGACAAAATGGAGACTAACATGGGAAGAACAAAGAAGGGAGGAGTCCAGCACTTTTATCCATGATCCCACTCACCCCAGTGGTCACTATGAGATATTGCAGCTGTGAGCTGATGCTGCCAGAGTCCTAGCTCCAACAACAGCATCCCGGGCTTTTTAGTCTGAAAAAGAGGTGACTACAGGGATACATGATTGAGGTGTATTAAACTATGCATGGCATAGAGAGAGTGGACAGAGAAATTCTTCTCCCTCTCTCACAACACTAGAACCAGGGGACATCCCATGAAACTGGAAGCTGGGAAATTTAGGACCAGCAAAAGGAAGTCCTTTTTCACACAGCACATATTGAGTCTATGGGCGTATCTGCCACGGGATGTCCATGGGATGTTCCTAGAGTCTTTGGAGTCAGGTGGTATATAAATTAAATGAATAAATAAAAATGTGGTGATGGCCACTAGCTTGGATGGCTTTTAAAAGGAAGTTCCCTCCCTGGTTGCTCCAAGATAGGAGCCTAAAGAGACTTCTGCCTAAAACCTTGGAGAAGCCGCTGCCAGTCTGTGAAGACAATACTGAGCCAGCTGGACTAATGGTCTGACTCACTATATGGCAGTTTCCTATGTTCCTTTCTCCTGTGTCCGGAAAGAGACAAATTCATGCAGGTTAGGTCTATCAATGGCTCCTAGTCTGGATGGCTATAGGCCACCTCCAGCCTCAGGTGGGGTTCCCCAGGGATCTGTACTGGGACTGGTGCTTTACAATTTATTCATAAATGATCTAGAAGTAGGGGGAAGTAAGCAGCGAGGTGGCCAAATTTGCAGATGATACCAAACTATGTTGGATTGTGAGGAGCTCCAAAAGGATCTCTCCAAACTGGAGGAGTGGGCAACAAAATGGCAAATGCAGTTCAGTGTTGGCAAGTGTAAAGTGATGCACATTGGGACGAAAAACCCCAACTTCATGTATACACTGATGGGATTTGAGCTGTCGGCAGAGGCGTATCTAGGGAAAATAGCGCCTAGGGCAAGCACTGAAATTGCGCCCCCTGTCCAAACATCTGACACCCATCTTTCAGATAACTTTACCATAATATCAGCTCAGAAGTACAAGTCAAGCTCGCTAATCTTTTAATATTTCAAAAACTATTTAGCAGTGGACGCAGCCAGACCAAAAAATGCTGGAAAACTACAAATTTCAGTATGCTGGGGCTCATGAAATACTCAAATACTATGTGGAGGTGTACTTGGAAAACTAAACAGAAGTGCCTGGCTAATTCTCTACTATGCATTGTAGCATAACTATTACATAAGTTTTAAAAATAAATGGAGAATTTGACTTTTCCCAGATACTCTGAAAATAATTAAAGGATATGCAGAGTAAACTATGTCACTGCTTGGAATATATTCTAGTATTTCAGAAAGACAGTTAAAATGAGAGAAAGAGAGCAAGAAACTCCCAGTGGGCCTTAATACTAAGGATTTCACACTGATTCAAAGACAAACTCACCATGAATAGCCATATTATTAAGACATCACATTTAACTCACTTAGCAATAGCAATAGCAATAGCACTTACATTTATATACTGCTTTATAGCCGGAGCTCTCTAAGCGGTTTACAATGATTTAGCATATTGCCCCCAACATTCTGGGTACTCATTTTACCGACCTCGGAAGGATGGAAGGCTGAGTCAACCTTGAGCCCCTGGTCAGGATCAAACTTGTAACCTTCTGGTTACAGGGCGGCAGTTTTACCACTGCGCCACCAGGGGAGCAGGTGCACAGCTTGGGAGTACTCCTGGACCCAGGCCTCACCCTGGTTTCTCAGGTGGAGGCCATGGCCAGGAGTGCTTTCTATCAGCTTTGGCTGATTCGACAGCTGCGCCCATTCCTTGAAGAGGATGACCTCAAAACAGTGGTGCATCAGCTGGTAACCTCCCGGCTTGACTATTGCAATGCGCTCTACGTGGGGCTGCCTTTGTACGTAGTTCAGAAACTTCAATTAGTTCAGAATGCGGCAGCCAGATTGGTCTCTGGGGTAACCCGGAGAGACCATATTACGCCTGTTTTGAAACAGTTACACTGGCTGCTGATATGTTTCCAGGCAAAATACAAAGTGCTGGTTATTACCTTTAAAGCCCTGAACGGCTTAGGCCCGAGTTACCTCAGAGAGCGCCTTCTTCTGCGTGATCCCCACTGCACATTAAGGTCATCTGAGGAGGTTCGTCTCCAGTTACCACCTGCTTGTCTGGTGGCGACTCAGAGGTGGGCCTTCTCTATAGCTGCTCTGGGGATGTGGAATGCGCTCCCTGCGGAAATCCGTAATTTGAATTATCTATTACCCTTCAGGAGAGCCCTTAAAATGTATTTGTTTGGCCTGGCTTTCCAGGGTTTTTAAATCTGTTTTAATATTTTAACCCGATTTTGGGGCTTTTAATCACTGTAATTGTTTAATTGTTGTTTTAAAATGTTTTTAAATTGTTAATTGTTGTTATATTGTTTTTAATTTGTTTTAGCTCTTTATTGTTTTAGTGGTTTGTTTTAATTTGTAAACCACCCTGACCCATTTTGGAAGGGCGGTCTATAAACCCAATAAATAAATAAAAAATAAATAAGAGTACCAGTTGCTGGGGAGCAACAGCAGGAGCTTTCCCAGATAGCAGACTTTACCGCAGGTTTTCTGCAAGACTTTACTATGAGTTTGAAGTTGCCCCCCCAAAAAAGTGGATTTTTTAACCCCATATATAAATCGGGCTACATTGAAAAGCCGATGAAACACTCCAAAAAACAAGAACCCCAAAAAGCGATGGGGAAAAGCAATGAAAAACCGAATTGCGTGTGAGGTGCTCCCTGCTAACTGGGAGGGACTTCAGGGAGGAGATGGGAACTAAAAGCCGGGTGTGAAAAACCTCCAGGGGAGAGGGTGAGGGATCTGGTGGGCCATGTGGGAAACAGGATGCTGAACGAGAGACAGGCCTCAGGGCTGATCTAGCAGGGCTGTTCTTATGCTCTAACCCCTGGCCCGCCCTCGCTCCCTCCCTCCCTCCTGCGGTGAGTCTGGGGCAATCCATCATTCACCAGGGTCAAGCCGCAGTTGCCTCAGCCAACAACTCTCAAGGGATATGGCGTGAGAGAACAGCTTCGGTGCTGCGCGGGGGGTAGGGGTGGTAATAATGCAATGGTGAAGGGCCCCTGTGATCCCCACACACCCAGGAGGAGGCTGCCCACTGTGTCTCTCTACAATTCATTGCCCTGCTGTGGGGATCAGGGGTCTGGGTCAGGTGCTGGACCTGCCTTGTTGCCTTCCAGTCAGGAAGCCTGCTCAGAACAGCGACTCATACAGAGAGACTTTGGGAAGGCTCCTCTCTGGGCAAGCAGTCCTTGTGCTTACTCTCTGAAAGGAAAGCGATTTGGGTACAACAGGGAAATGTGCCTCCAGTTTTAATTCGGAAATAAAGGTGCTTTGGCGATCAGATTTCTGAGAATCCCTTTCCCTTGGTCCTTGCACTAGATCCTTCAATGCGACTTTGCTTGTCCTTCTTCTGTGCCGGCCATCTGCTCTCCCTGAAATACTTGCTGCTCTGACTTCCATAAAGAGTTCTGCAACTCTTGGGAGGAAGAGCCAGCAAAGATGAACTGCCCCCTAACCAGCTACTTGACTTGGGCATAACTCATTGATGGCATTCACTGCCACAGGATGAGGCGACGGTCACTTGTTCAGATGGCTTTCAAAGGGGATAAGACAAATTCATGGAGGAGCAGAGAGGTCTATCAGTTACTTATTAGTCATGATGGCTAGATAGAACCTCCATGTTCAGAGGCAGTATACCAGTGGAAACTGCAGGACAAAGAGCAAGGGAAGGCTGTCGCCTGCCTTGCTTGGGGGCTTCACAGAGGCACCTGGTTGGGTGCAGTGGGAAGCAGAATCCTAGACAAGATGGACTTCTGCTCTGAACCCATTGATCTCTTCTTATGTTCTTATTAAGCATGATGGATAGCAATGGGAACTCCATGTTCAGGAGCCATATAGCCCCCTGAGTATGAAATGCTGAGGGTACAAAGAGAATCTACTGCCTTCAGGGCCTGCTTGGGGGCTTCTTGAAGGCACCTTTTGGGCCACTGTGGGAAACAGGATGCTGAACTAGATGGACCCACCTCAGTCTGATCCTATAGGCCTCTTCTTATGCCACTGGCGTCCCACATGTGTGTGCACCTGGATTTCTAACTAGTGTGGGAACCCACCTACCAATTATACTTAGGAACATAGGAAGCTGCCATATACTGAGCCAGACCACTGGTCCATCTAGCTCAGTACTGTCTACATATACTGGCAGCAGCTTCTCCGAGGTTGCAGGCAGGAATCTCTCTCCCAGCCCTCTCTTGGAGATGCTGCCAGGGAGGGAACTTGGAACCTAGATGGTCTTCCCAGAGCAGCTTCATCCCCTGAATAAGGGGAATATCTTACAGGGCTCACACTTCTAGTCTCCCATTCATATGCAACCAGGGTGGACCCTGCTTAGCTATGGGGACAAGTCATACTTGCTACCACAAGACCAGCTCTCCTCCCATTACCATTCCTTACCAGTAACTTGCTTACTGGTCTTTCTTGAGAGATAGACCTTCCAGCTTTTCACACTTGAGAACGATGCTTTTCTGTTTCTTAGAAAAATGTGTCGTGTTTTGAGAGTGAAGATGCTCTTAGGGATGCTGGATGACCATGCTTTGTAGAGCTGCTTGTTTGCCAATACTCAGAGATGATTGGTTGACGTTTCCTTCATGGGGAGTCAGGACTGGAGCAAAGGACATCAACGCTCAGTGGTAGCTGGGGAAACTCTCTCTACAACTTCCGGAATTAGGAGGAAAAGCCTCCAGCCACAGAGGGTAGGAATAGCTACCCCAGCATTGGATATCGGAGGTATACTGCTTCTGAACATGGAGGTTCCATTCCACGGTTAAGGTTTCTAGCTGTTGAAAGGACTATCCACCATGAATCTGACTAATGCATTTTAAAAGCAGCTAAACTAGTGGTGATTGATTCATTCATTCATTGATTCAATCATTCAATTTCAAGTGGCTCAGGGCGGTTCACATTCGTTCATTCATTCATTCATTCATTCATTCATTCATGTTTGTTAAATTTCTGCCTTTTGTTAAAAACAATCTCAAGGCAGTTCACAGAAAAGTTAAAAACAAGAGTATACAATTTACACAATTAAAATATTAAACTAGAATTAAAAAATTACAAATCTGATTAAAAGATTAAAAACAGGCACATTGTAGCCATAAAAAATACAAAGCAGCAGCAGCAGAGACAATAATATAAAAGCCTGGGTAAAAAGCCAAGATTTCACTCGCTTCCTAAAAACTGATGGAGACTGAGGAGCACACTTCCACCCGGAGAGCATTCCAGAGTCTGGGGCAACCACTGAGAAGTCCCTGTCCTGCGCGCACAACAGCCAAGCCTCCCTCATTGTCGGCACAGGGAGCAGTTATCCTGGTTCTCAGACTTGGGTCCCCAGATGTTGTTGAACTACAAACTCTGGCCATTGTGGATGAGGTTGATGGGAGTTGTAGTACAACATCATCTGGGAACCCCCATGTGAGAACCCCTGTTCTATGGAGAAAATGTTCCATCTATCCATTTTCTCCACACCTTTCATCATTTTAACACATTGAATCAATTAGATCAGGACCATGGCACTGGAAGAGGAAGGGCTAACCCTTTCCCCTGAACCATTTTCCTGACTAAAATATCCCCCACGCTCCTTTGTGCCCTGGTGGGTGGAACAGAGAATTCTGTAAGGATCATTCAGGGACTTGTATGGGCAAAAGCACCTGTCCAGGTACCATACCAGCTCCTAAACCAGGGGTTCCCAACCTGTGGTACTCCAGATGTTGCTGAACTACATCATATACAGCTACCGTTGCTTGTTTAGAACAAAATACTCTGAACATTCCAGCCCTTCCCTGTAGAGAAGGTGCTTATTTTGATTGTCCTTCTCTGCTCCTTTCTGGAGTTGTAGTCCCACCACATCTGAGGACCAACAAAGTAAGACTCTTCCCCAAGAGGCACAGCCTTTTGCAATCCATGAAGCCTTTGCACCGAATTCCCACCTGGCAGCCCACCATCCCCATCTTCTGGGCAGGTGTGTTAGCTAGCACACCTAAGCTGCCTGTTGCATAGTGAGGGTGGTGGAAGGCCTTTCACCGAGGCTTTGGCTTTGCTGTGACATCGTTCAGACTGACTTGCCACATGGAGGTCTGTCTGCCTAATTATCTGACTTTGCAAGATGCATAATGGATTAAAATGGCTACAGCTGAAAAGAGGCCATTTTTTTCTCCTTGTTTAAATAAAGGATTATGGACTAATACCCCCAAATTACCTTCTAGAACATTCTACTCTGTATCAATTAGGTTTAGATCAGTGGGTTTTTCAGTCTCTCCTTTTTTGTTTCCCTCCCTCTTTTCTCTGTCTTTAAAAAAAAATAAATCTTGAGACAATGATGAATGAATTTGGTTACATACAACAGGGGCTGATTTCATTTTGAGCTCTCCCCCCCTCCCCGGCCCGTACTCTGAAATTGGAGGTAGTAATTGGAACAACTTAAGGACTCTGACTGGCTGGGGAAAGAGCTGGTGAGAGACGCCCGGATCGGTCTGGATTATTTATATCGCTCTGAAGAAGGTTAATCATGAGGGTCTTTAGCTGGTCGCTTGCTGTGAGGCTTGTCTCCAGGCGATGACTGGAATATGAAAACGTATTTTTCAACAGGTCTGTTCCAGAATGCAACACTTAAAGTGGCACTTGGGCGAAGTGAATAGCGCTTCTGGGAAACTGAGAAGCACACACACACACAATGGCTCTTCTATGGGAAACAGAAGATCTGGAGGTATCTTCGACTTTAGAACAGAGAGTTATTTATTAGGATCGTTGGTTAATTCTCTGCACCTTGGCCAGAGTGCCTGAAAGAGCCTACACACATTCCGCTTGTAACCCTGCTCCTCCTTCCACACTTGTTCAGGCATATGAATAGCAGGGGTGTCGCTATAATTGAGTGGAGGGGTTCAAAGAACCTGCCCCCCCCAGCTCCTGAGGGCCCCCCCCAGCTCCAACCCTCCCTACTAACTTCATTATCTCCCTCCCTCTGAAGGGCCGCCGGGGAATGCAGTGAACACAGGCTCCCTCCCCCCTAGCTACGCTCCTGATGAACAGCGTCTATTAAAGCAGTTTAGGGGTGTAATCCCATGCACATTTACCTGGGGGGAGGTAGCCCCACTAATTAATGTGGGATTTATTTTGAGTCAACATACAAAGGATTGCTAAGCATGTCTGTCATGTCTGCATGTCCATAGGTGTCTGCTGAGCCAAAGAAGGCTGAATTCCAGGGCAATGATGACCCAGATATTTCCAATGCGTTTTGAATGTTCATTATATTAGACTGGACAGGGGTTCCGCCGCATTCATGTGAATTCATAATTCATCAAACATAGCTTGTGGGCTGTAGTGATTTGAGAGTCAGACCGGGACTGAGAAGAGCTGCATTTAAATCCACACTCAGGGTCAGTTGAAGGTAACAGATAACTCTTCTGTTGCAAGCATTATATTCTGAAGAGTGTCCTAATTGTAAGAACTGTTTGACAGTGGAACAGTCTGCCTCATGCAGTGGTGGGCTCTCCTTCTCTGGAGCATCATCTGTCAGAGATGCTATAGCTGTGTCCTGCACAAGCAGATCTCCAGGAGTGGCAACAATTATCCACTGAGATGTTCTCGTGAATGCACCCCTTTGAAATGAATATTTCATTTCATTTATTTATTTTTACATTTATATCCTGCTCTTCCTCCAAGGAGCCCAGAGCGGTGTGCTACATACTTGAGTTTCTCTTTCACAACAACCCTGTGAAGTAGGTTAGGTTGAGAGAGAAGTGACTGGCCCAGAGTCACCCAGCTAGTTTTATGGCTGAATGGGGATTTGAACTCGGGTCTCCCCGGTCCTAGTCTAGCACTCTAACCACTACACCATGCTGGCTCTAGGAGTATAGGAGCATAGGAGTATAGGAGAATAGGAGCGTTGGGGAACTATTATTAGGTTAGGAGAAAAAAGGAACTGCACTTTTCACTAAATATATTGTAATAATATATGGGGGGGAGAGAAAAGAAGCCAAACAAATTCTTCTGTTAAGCTAATTTGGTTTATGCAGATTTTGAGTTACACAGAACCCTTCTGCACAATGAGGAGCTCTATGGAACTCCAAAGTATGTGTACTCTTACACTAGTGATTCTTAAATTATGCTCCAGAGACCACCAGTAACACTTTTAGGTGGTCCCAGAAACCACAGGAATAGACGAGAATGCTGAAAAGCTAAGTATTTCTTTGATGTTCCATCACATGCTAAAGAGGCAGGCCACTTTTCAGATTAAGTTTTACAATGTAAAACTGCTCTTACTTTCCAGCTTGCATCTTAAGCAGCATGAGATACAGTAATGGAAATTTCAAATTCAAAGAGGGGGATGGGGTGGGGGTTGTGCCTATGGCTCTTCTTCAGGCAGACATAGATTGTAAAGTGGCCAGGCCAATGTAGAAGTTTAGTTAGAACATAAGAACAGCCCTGCTGGATCAGGCTCAAGGCCCATCTAGTCCAGCATCCTGTTTCACACAGTGGCCCACCAGATGCCGCTGGAAGCCACAGGCAGGAGTTGGGGGCGTGCCCTCTCTCCTGCCATTGCTCCCCTGCAACTGGTACTCAGAGGCACACCCTTGAGGCTGGAGGTGGCCCACAGCCCTCCGACTAGTAGCCATTGATAGACCTCTCCTCCATGAAGTTATCCAAACCCCTCTTACAGCCATCCAGGTTGTTGGCTGTCACCACATCCTGTGGCAGAGAGTTCCACAAGTGGATCACGCGTTGTGTGAAAAAGTACTTCCGTTTGTTGGTCCTAGACCTCCTGGCAATCAATTTCATGGAGTGACCCCTGGTTCTAGTGTTGTGTGAGAGGGGAAAGAATCTCTCTCTCCCCACTTTCTCCACGCCATGCATGATTTTATAGACCTCTATCATGTCTCCCCGCAGTCGTCTTTTTTCTAAACTAAAAAGCCCCAGGTGTTGTAGTCTTGCCTCGTAAGAAAGGTGCTCTAGGCCCCTGATCATCTTGGTTGCCCTCTTCTGTACCTTCTCCAGTTTAACAATGTCCTTTTTAAGATGTGGTGACCAGAATTGTACGCAGTACTCCAAGTGTGGTCGCACCATAGTTTTGTATAAGGGCATTATAATGTTAGCCGTTTTATTTTCAATCCCCTTTCTAATATCCCTAGCATGGAATTGACCTTCTTCACAGCTGCCGCACATTGAGTCGACACTTTCAACGAGCTGTCAACCACAACCCCAAGATCCCTTTCCTGGTCCGTCACCGACAGCTCAGATCCCATCAGCATATACTTGAAGTTGGGGTTTTTCGTCCCAATGTGCATCACTTTACACTTGCTAACATTGAACCGCATTTGCCTTTTTGTCGCCCACTCCCCCAGTTTGGAGAGATCCTTTTGGAACTGCTCACAATCCGTTTTGGATTTCACTACCCGGAAGAGTTTGGTATCATCTGCAAATTTGGCCACCTCGCTGCTTACTCCTGCTTCTAGATCATTTATGAATCAATTAAAAAGCACCGGTCCCAGTACAGATCCCTGGGGGACCCCACTTCTTACTTCCCTCCATTGTGAAAACTTTCCATTTATACCTACCCTCTGTTTTCTGTCTTTCAACCAGTTAGCAATCCACACATGTACTTGTCCCTTTATCCCATGACAGCTAAGTTTCCTCAGGAGCCTTTGATGAGGAACTTTGTCAAAAGCTTTTTGGAAGTCCAGGCAGACTATGTCAACTGGGTCACCTTTATCCACACACTTGTTGACACTCTCAAAGAACGCCAAAAGGTTGGTGAGGCAAGATTTACCTTTGCGGAAGCCATGCTGGCTCACTCCCAGCAGGGCCTGTTCTTCTAGGTGCTTTACAATTTTATCCTTGAGGATGCTTTCCATCAATTTGCCTGGAACGGACGTTAGGCTAACCGGCCTGTAATTTCCCGGATCGCCCCTGGATCCCTTTTTGAAAATCGGTGTTACATTTGCTACTCTCCAGTCCTCTGGTACAGAGCCCGATTTCAGGGATAAGTTAAATATTTTAGCAAGGAGGTCGGCAATTTCACATTTGAGTTCCTTGAGGACTCTTGGATGGATGCCATCCGGCCCTGGTGATTTGTTAGCTTTCCGTTTTTCCAGACAGTTTAGAACATCATCCCTTGTCACTTCTGTCAGGCTCAGCTCTCTAGCCTCCACCCTAAAAAGCCTGGTTCAGGAACAGGTATATGCTCAGTATCCTCTGCCGTGAAGACAGACGCAAAGAACTCATTCAGTTTCTCTGCAACCTCCATATCCTCCTTAATAATCCCTTTCACTCCCTCATTGTCTAATGGCCCAACCGCCTCCCTGGCAGGTTTCCTGCTTCTGATGTACTTAAAGAAGTTTTTGTTATTCCCCTTGATACTTTGAGCTAAATGTTCCTCAAACTCTCTTTTTGCCTCCCTTATTGTCACCTTGCATTTCTTTTGCCAGAGTTTGTGTTCCTTTCTGTTCTTTTCGTTTGGACAGGCCTTCCAATTTTGGAAGGAAGTCTTCTTCCCTTTTATGGCTTCCTTGACGCTACCCGTTAGCCATGCTGGCATCCTCCTGGACTTAGTGGTACCTTTCCTCCTTTTGGGTATACAATCTAACTGGGCTTCTAGTATTGTGGTTTTGAGTAAACGCCATGCACTCTGGAGCAAAGTGACTCTCCTGATTTTCCCCCTCAGCTTTCTTTTCACCATACTCCTCATTTTGGAGAAGTTTCCTCTTTTGAAATTTAAAATGTCTGTGTTTGACATCCTTGGTGATTCTCTCCCTGCATGTATGCTGAATTTGATGGCACTATGGTCACTGTTCCCTAATGGGTCGATGACACTGACATCACGCACCAGGTCCTGGGTGTCACTCAGAATTAGGTCCAAGGTCGCCTTCTCTCTGGTCGGTTCCATGACCAACTGTTCTAAGGCACAGTCATTTAGCGTATCTAGAAATTTGACCTCTTTGTCCTGACTTGAATGTGAATTTACCCAGTCTATGTGTGGGTAGTTGAAATCACCCATAATTACAGCCCTGCCTCTCCTTGATGCCTCCCTGACTTCTTCCTGCAACTCCCAGTCACTGTCGGCATTTTGATCCAGAGGGCGATAGCATGTCCCCAGTAGCATGATTCCTTTCCGGCCTTGTATAGTCACCCACAGGGTTTCTGTGGAGGACTCCAGTCCACCTAGGTTTTCTAGCTTGTTAGATTCTATCCTTTCTTTAGCACACAGTGCTACCCCTCCTCCAAGGCACCCCTCCCTGTCCTTTCTATAGAGTTTATACCCAGGGATAACAGTGTCCCACCGGTTCTCACTGTTCTACCATGTTTCTGTTATGCCCACTATGTCTATTTCTGCATTAGCAACCAAGCACTCCAGCTCACCCATCTTGGCTCGGAGTTTTTTGAGCATCTGCTCACTGGACAGCCACAAGTGCAGAAAATGTGCTGGCCCAGAAAGAAAAAGCAAACTGCCCTAGAAGTCTTCAACCTGGCTGTATTTAAGAATCGAATGTCTTGCAGCCACACAGTTTAATCCAGGGAAAGCAGTTGCCTTATCTATTTTGTATCTTCAACCTTTATGTTAATCGTTAAAATGAAGCTCATTAGCTTCTCCCTTCACCACCACCTTACTTAATATGGAGGTAGTAATTAGCTTCTCTGTGGGATTCTGCTTGATCATCAGCTTTGGAGAATTAAATGTGTGTGTGTGTGCACGTTTTTAAAGAAAAGCGAAAGAGAACGTTTGATGCCTTATTTTTCATGCAGCTAATGCTGCCTTCATCCTGCATACCCAAGTGATGCCCCGTCAGCTTGCAAACATGGGGGAAAAATATTATTCTGCATTGAAACACAAACTATATGATCAAATGCATAACAAATAAGGATCAGCATCCTTTTCTGGTGAGCTGATGGAAGCTGAAATCTTGTTTTAATGAAAGCTGGGTGTTAGACAGGTTGATTAATGGAGATTTGTACCCTGCAATGAAATCAGAACTGGGGGAAGAGGGAGACGGGGCACCTGTTCAATCCGTGACATGTTGGAGATGGTGCTGAGAAAGCACATGGAGATCTCTTCTGGCTCCTTTGTGATTTGCTCCCCCCCCCCCCGCTTTCCTGCAATAAACTAGGCCAGGGTGGCCAACCTGGGCCTCTATGGGTGGTGTTGGACTACATTTCCCATCATCTCTGCAGCAGTTCCTTGTAATGAGCTGGAGGGGGAGGCAAACAAGGCACAGCATCCCCTGGTTCCCAGCAGCCCGGCTGCACTTTTTTCTCCCATCCCAGTTTGCTTCACATTAAGGAGAGCCATGCTGCCTGCACAGCTCTACCTGATGAATGACCAGCCTGCAGGAAGTATGACTCTCCTTAATGTGGGATGGGATGGGAGAAACAGGTGCAACCGGGCTGCTGGGAGCCAGAGGAAGCAATGTTCTGTTCGGTGCCGGCTGGCTTGTTAAGTCAAGCTGCTGCTGCATTATCCTCAGTTGCCATTTCAGCTGGGGGTGATGGGAGTCATAGTCCCACCACGGCTGGCGAGCTTCAGGTTGACCATCCCTGCAATGGGTTATTGCTGCTGTGAGCGGAAGGGAGGGGGCAGGGGCGAAGGAAGGCACTGAGTGCCAACCTCTCGACATTTCACAGGTGAAAAGAGAGATCCTCTTGTATACTTAGAACACAGCCAGTTCCTTCACTGAGGAGAGCTGCCTGAGCATTCTCCCCTCCTCCACCTCCCTATTCATTTCTCTGCAAGAGCCGCTCTTGAGTGGGCTGCTGCAGACAGGTGTGTTAGCTGGCCATTTCCCTTTCTATTTGACTTCAGCATGTTTGGAATCCAAACCAGAGTGCAGGAGATGGTCGCAAGCAGGAATTGTCCCCTTTGCTAAGCAGGGTCCACCCCGGCTTGCACTTGAATGGGAGACTACATGTGTGCATGTGTGAGCACTGGAAGATATTCCCCGTCAGGGATGGGGGCATAGCTCCATGGAAGAGCACCTGCCTGCTTGCATACATGCAGAAGGTTCCAAGTTCCCTCCCTGGCATCTCCAGATAGGGCTGAGAGAGACTCCTGCCTGCAACCTGCCCTTGGAGAAGCCGCTGCCAGTGTGTGCAGACAATACGGAGCTAGTTGGACCAATGGTCTGACTCAGTAGAAGGCAGCTTCCTAGGTTCCAGAGTGAAAGTCCCAGGACTGTGCAAACATGAAACCACATCAGACCCCTGGCCCATCTGTCTCAGTACTGTCTACACTGATTGGCAGAAACTCGTTTGCTCGCTCGCTCTCCCCACTCCAGCAACAAACTTGCCTGCTCTGTCTGCTCCTGAAATAGAAGCTTGTTGCGGAGCAGGCGGAAGCGAGAGGCTGCGAGTGAGCGAGCTGTGGGTGCTGGCGCAGCAGCAGGGATGCGGAGAGGGTGGTGGGCGAAGCTGCTGCTGCTGCACACAAGCTACCTGTCCATGCTGCCTCACTGGCCAAGGGGAAGAAGGGTGGCACAAGGGCCAGTGGGGGGGTGGGGGTCAGGGGTGGCAAAGGAGACTGGGATGGAGCCGGCAAGAAAAGCCAAGCCATTTGACAGAAGCAGCTGGGGTGAGGAAAGGCGGTGGCAGCAGGCAGGTAGAATGGCACACCCGGGGCATGGCGTGGTGCCCGGACTCACTGCTTTGTGGCGCACTCACCGCCTGAGGCTTTGGCTCACTTGGCCTCACGGGGGAGTGGGATTTCCAGGTGGACGGGGGTCCTGCAGCACCTCTCTGTTTCCCCTGTGAAGCGCTGCTCTGAGCCAGCAGCAGCAGGAGCCTCTGCACGGCGCTTTCCAGATCACACACAGTTCAGCAGTCAAATGCTTTGGCTTCGCAGGATCGTTGTGAAAAGGTCAGTTGCTTGTGCAGCCCCCCTACCATGGGGAAACACCGCGCTTTTTGGTGTGTGGTGCACATGCAGCATATGTAGGACTAAAAGGCAGGGTTGAAATCCGAAAGAAGGCATCGGAAATGTGGACGGCCCCTTGCTGACAGCACAGCACAATCGCTTTCCAGATGACACACAGTTCAGCAGTAAAATGCCTGGGCTTGGCAGGGTCGTTCTGAAAACGTCAGTAGCTTGTGCAGCCCTCCTACCATGGGGAAATACCGCGCTTTTTGGTGTGTGGTGCACATGCAGTACATGTAGGACTAAAAGGCAGGGTTAAAATCCGAAAGAAGGCATCGGAAATGTGGACGGCCCCTTGCTAACAACACAGGGTCCGCGAAGTCGAAACACAGGCAGGACGGAAGCACACTTAGTGGACAGTAGTGACACTGTTGTAGCGTGTGATCTGGAAAGCGCCCAGGCCTGCATTCTGAGGAGGTCAGTTCTCTTTCCCCAGGGTGATAAATCAACAGTCACAGCTGTTTGTTTGGGGGTTCTGACACTGTTGCTTCCCTAGGACTCACCTTTGCCACATCACTCTGCAGCTTAAGCTGCAAACCAAGCGTATTTGCATGAATGGCCCAAGGCAACAACCAGCCAGGTATTACCTAGCCATTAATCCCAAAGGAATTCTAATATAAAAAACTTACATAGGAACATAGGAAGCTGCCACATACTGAGTCAGACCCTTGGTCCATCTCACTCAGTACTGTCTACACAGACTGGCAGCGCCTTCTCAAAGGCTGCAGGCAGGAATCTCTCTCAGCCCTATCTTGGAGATGCTGCCAGGGAGGGAGCTTGGAACCTGGATGCTCTTCCCAGAGAGGCTCCATCCCCTGAGGGGAATATCTTCCAGTGCCCAACACTTCCAGTGTTGTCCTGGAGGAGAGCCTGGTCTTGTGGTTGCAAGCCTGAATTGTCCCCTTTGCTAAGCAGGGTCCACCCTGGTTGCACTTGAATAGGAGACTATATGTGTGAGCACTGTCAGAGATTCCCCTTAGGGCAGTGGGTCTTAATTCAGCAACATCTGGCAGACCCCACACTAACAACCACTACCTTAGGGGATGGGGCTGCTCTGGGGAAAGCACGTGCATGCATCTGGCAGCATCTCCAAGATATGCCTGAGAGACTCCTGCCTGCAGCCTTGGAGAAGCTGCTGCCAGTCTGTGAAGACAATGCTGTGCTTGATCTATCTATCTATCTATCTATCTATCTATCTATCTATCTATCTATCTATCATATTTTTATACCACCTGATATGTACATCTCTAGGCGGTGTACAAAATTTAAAATATTTAAAGTCAGCACTGATTAAAATACATGACACAATAAAAACAACGTAATCAGTTATTAGAACAAATTATTAAAATTTAATATAGGTGGACCAAGGGCCTGACTCGGTATATTTATCTATCTATCTATCTATCTATCTATTTATTTATTTATTTGTCATATTTTTACACCGCCCAAAACTTACGTCTCTGGGCGGTTTACAACAAGATAAAAAAGTAAAACATTAATTAAAAACAAAAACAAAACAAAACAAAAATTTAAAAGCAAGAAATGTAAAATACAATTTAAAATTTTTAAAACAATATTCTAAAAACAACATTCAAAACAATCAAAACAACATCAGTTAAAAGCCTGGGTGAAGAAATGCGTCTTTAAGGACTTTTTAAAGGATGCCAGAGATGGGGAGGCTCTTATTGCACTAGGGAGCGTATTCCAAAGCCTCGGGGCAGCAACGGAGAAGGCCCGTCCCTGAGTAGCCGCCAGACGAGCCGGTGGCAGCTGCAGACGGACCTCTCCTGATGATCTCAGTGGGCAGCTATATGGCAGCTTCCTCTGCTCCTCTGCACCCATGTCAACCAGCAGAAAGTCCTGGCTTGTGGGGAAAGGGCCTGGCAGGGAGTGGGGATGGGGAGAGAAAGAGCAGCGGGCCCACAAGGCATTAAGGTTTGTCCTTTGTGGATGGCAAGAGCAGGCAAGGGCCGCTGTGCTTTTAACAGAATGCATCCCATCTCACTGCCTTTGTGGGGAGTCCACACTTGCTGCCTCTGCTGCCCCTTCTCTGCTTGTTGACTCCTGATGGTCTTAAATGCAGGGATGCTGGGTGGGGGGGGCACATCTTGGTGTTGGTGGTGGTGGGGTGGGTGCTGACCTGCCCTCTCTCTCTATGGCTGGATTCCTAGGTAGGCAGCAGAGAGAGGGGGAGCCTGGGTGTTTGCCGCACATCTACAAGAATGTGTTTCAAGGGCCCGCTCAGATATTTGGCTCCACGGGGTGCCAGCGCTAGAACAAACAGTAGCATCTCGTCCGGATGAGCCGGCGGGGCGGGGGCGGGGGCGGGGGTGGCCCAACGAGGCACAGCCGCCTCTGATTCCCAGCAGCTCCACCTGCCGTCCCTCCCTCTCCTGCCCCACACACCATGGGAGACGCTGGGGATGCCGGGCTGCTGCCGGGCACCAGAGGCAGCGGTGTCTTATCTGCCACCCCGCTGGCTTGTTAGGACAAGCTGCTGCTGCTGCTTCAAGTGGCAAGTGGCGACCCTGCTTCTTGGAGTGCATTTTATGCTGCAGTCCTGTTTTCTGCACGTGCCGCTGGATGCATGTTATATAATGTTGTTGGGCTGTATTGCTTGTATCTGTCAGCCACTGTGAGCACCCTCCTGGGGTGGCACAGGCAGAGGAGAAGCGATTTTATAAATACATATTCCTAAAAGTAAGGTAAATGCCCAGATGCCATGATTTTGCCATGGGTACAGGGCAGGTGGATGTACAGAGTTATGGACATAAGAGCAGCCCTGCTGGATCAGGCCCAGAATAAGGCCTCTCCGGTCCAGGATCCTGTCTCCGGCAGTGGCCCGCCAGATGCCTCTGAGAAGCCCACAGGCAAGAGCTGAGGGCACGTCCTCGCTCCTGCTGTTGCTCATGAAGTTCCTGGTGTGTTCTGTGTGTGTGTGTTTCTTTAATTAGCATCGAGCATCTAGCAGCGCTGTCATGCAAAGTGGCGGGCGGTTTAGTGCAGCAAGCACAGGTTTTGTAAAACTCTCTGTCACAAAAAGCCAGTCCGGATGTCATCGAAGCCTTGGAAGATTTCTGCTTCCCTCCCTCCCTCCCTCCTATTGCTGTGCTTCTGCACAGATCCCAGCCCAGTTTAACCCCCCCTCCTCCCCAATGCTGTGGCCCCCTGCAATTGCAGTATGCTTAAACCAGCCCTGAAGGCATTTCCCAAGGCTTTTCCCAAGGCAGGGGAGGGGGGAGCATGATTGTGCAGCAGCAGGATTTAACCATGGCTCCACGTCATGGGACTGGAGCACAAACCAGCCCACTGTCTGGGAATGCTCTGAGCACCCAGCAGAGGAACAGAATCTCAATCCTCCACCTCAGAACTCCCCTGCTGGTTTACAGACTGAGAAGCCTGGTGGGCAGAGCTGAGAACCCCAACTCCTCCAACCAGACCTCTGTCATACGTGCCAGGTGGGCATGCACATCCAGGATTAAATCCCCAAGGGCAGTCAACCATCCTGGCATTCAGCAGCAGCATCTTAAGCCCTCCCGGGGGCGGGGGACACACACCACTTTATCCTAGTATTTCGTTTCCAAAACTAGTGCTGGGGTTTGAGCCTCTCTGGAAGCCCCATCTTTCAGTGCACAAGTCCTTCTGCCTACAATGTGTGAAGCTGTCTGTGGTTAGAAAAATGCACTTGGCTCATGATTACAGGCGCTTTCTTAATTCCCCACATGCTCCAGGACATTGCTTGGGCAATGGGCACTGAAAGGTTGCATTAAGCTCCAGGTTATGCCAGCTGCTAAATTTAGCAGCTTGATCCAAACTGTGTTTTAAATCATGAGAGGTTTTTTAAAACAAAAAACAAAAAACCTGAAACGCCTAACTACGGACAAACCAGCAGAAGCTGGCAAAGATGCCCACCAGGTCCCAGACTGGCTCATGGCAGTAATTGGGACGTAATGACAGTGGGATGCAACTATTAAAATCACATTATTCGCTGACACGAAGGCCTTGCTCACTTGTTAACATTTCCAATGTCCTTTTGTGTCTCTCAGCAAGAGAAGCTGAAAGGCTCTCTCAAAAAGAGAGGAGCGAGGGACAGAGGGAAGAAAAGCACAACAGGGAAACTGGCCCATTAAGGGGAAATTCCGAAGGGGTTAATGGCCTCTTTTAGTGATACAAGGACCAGGAAGGAATGTTGTGCTAAAAACCGTCCTGAAGCCAGCAGAGAAGGCTGGCGTTCTGGGTGCCAGGAAGAGCAGAAGGGAGGGCCAGAGAAATGTCTGGCCGCATCTGCAGAGGGGACTCTGCAGCTAGCAAATGCCACACGACACTCCTCTGCAAATCAGTTTAGAAACAGACTCTTTCTCCCAGGAGGTCCCAGCCACTGGCAGAAAGTGAGTTTCGCTGCCAAGAGCTGCGCTAGCTGGCAGGCAGGGGCCCTCCCAAGTGGCGGCATCATCGTGGGGACTGGCAGCTGTGCTGGATGGCTGGGGTCGGAAAAGCATCACAGCACAGAGTTGGAGGGGTGACCTTGTGGCCATCTAGTCCAACCCCCTTCTGCTCAGTGCAGGAAATCCAGCTCTAGCATCTCCAACAGATGGCTCTCTGGCCTCTATATAATGCCAGAGGTGGGCTGTGGGCAGCATCACTGCTGGATGGTGCAGAGTCTGAAGCAGGGACTCAGGGGCGTAACTATAATAGGGCAAGGGGAGACAGTTGTCTGGGGGCCCACTGCCTTGGAGGGCCCCCCAGAGGCAAGTCACATGACTGACTCCCCCAGCCGCGCACCCGCCCGGGCTTCCTTCAGTTGTCTTCATCCTCCGAAACTGATGTGGGTGTTAAGACCTGGAGCTACCAGAACAGCACGTCTTTCTCTAGGACCATTCAATGAATTGCTGAGCAGACAAACCGGGACTGTAGAACACTCTGCAGCAGGACCCAAAAGACTTTGAGGCGAGTTCTGCCTAGGGTGGAGTAATATGGAACGTTACTTCTTGGGGCTTGGAAACTATGGTTTTCTTAAAAACCATATTCTCTCTCTTTGCAAAAGCATCATGCTGCTGGCTCATGCAGATCCTTTTCTATGGCCAAGGCAGGTATCCCCCACCTGAGCATTGGATTTGTCTTGCCTAATTCTGCCTTCATCTCTGTTGAATTTCAGTGCATTAGTTCCAGCTCTGTTTTTCATTTGATCCTGGCAGAGACCCCTCTTCTTTGCCTCCATGCTTCCGCGAGCTCCTCTTTGGATCACTGCAGTGCACTCTTCATGGGGCTGCCCTTGTGGGTTTGGAAGCTGCACCTGGGGAGAAGCCTGCGGACTGCCTCTTAGAGCAGGCTGGAGCCAGCAGCAGCTCATCCTAAGGAGCTGGCCGGCGGTGGGGGGGGGGGGACCAAATGAGGCACAGTAGCAGGGTGGAATAGGAGAGAGAAGTCCAAACGGAACTGCCGGGAAGCAGAGGCAGCTGTGCCGTGTAGAATCCAAGGGAAAGCGTTGTGGTATCTGCAAGGACAAGGCAGTGCAGTGGAATCAGGGATATTAATAGTTTAATGAAATCGAGATCCTGCACAGAGAGGCAAGGGCAGACCGTTTTTAGTGCTCTTGCTGCTGGCTGTTTGCTGGCCCCGCCTCTGCTCCAGGACTGGAATACAAGTAACTAAACCTCCATTCAAAAGTTGGCCTGGATCAAGGAATGGGTTCGCCAAAAACACCCCATGCCTCCCGCCTCTGGACAAGCCACTGCTGGCTGGCTGGAGCACCTTCACCCATATCTCCCTCTGAAATTGGCAGGGGAGACCCTGCTCCGGGTCCCTCCTTGGGAGAGGTGAGCTTGGAAGGGGCTTCTTGGTCATTGCACCAACAACTCTTAGAAATGCCATGTCCAAGAAAGCCCACTTTAAAAACAGCCTCATACTCCTTTTGCCTTTGAATTAAAGCATGGTTATTTGAGAAGGCTTCCCCGGGGCTAGCTGGCTGGTTTGCTTTTTGTATTATATTGCTGCTAAGTTATGGTAAATGCCGCTTGCATTTGGATTATTATATTTTCATATGGTTTTGATGGGCAGATACCTTTGGCTTCAGCCGTCCCGCTGATTCCTAAAGCAATGCACTCTCTGCAGCAGCACACCGGACATATTTGAATGGCTGGGAAATTGTCCAAAGCCCATTAAATCCTCCTCCGTCTCTCCCTCCCCACCTTTCTGTGCTGAATATTTGAAGTCTGGGATTAACAGTGTCTGTCACATGTCAGTGTCCTTGGTAACGCAGCCATCCAGAGCACCGTCTGGGGCTGACAGCTAAACAGCTCCTCTCCCCGCCACGCCCCAGGTGCTCCCAGGACTGCAGGGGTTTTGAACCCGTTCTCCCCTTTCTCAGCCCTGACTCTGCCTGCAGGGGAGGAGGGTACACCTGCTGTTACCTCCCTGGCATGTGCTTCTTGCTGTATTCACCACCGGTGAAGGGTCCCTCCCCCACACCCACCATATTACTTGATATACATCAGACTGGTGAGATTTTGGGACTAATTTCTATTCATGTTGGAGTATGCAAGATTTGAAGTTTCACAGAAATTCTCGGTGGTTGGAATGGAAGTAACAAATTGCCAAGAAAACAAAAAAGAATTGCTTTGCCATGCATAATTAATTAATTAATTAGTGCACTGTCTGAAATTTACATCTCGGGGCAGTTCACAACAACATAAAACAAATTAAAACATTAAAACAATTTAAAACCACAATTCTTGTTAAAAAGCTTGGGTGAAGGAATGTGCATTCCAAAGTCCCAGGGTGGCAACAGAGAAGATCCATCCCTGAGTAGCCACCGGACAAACTGCTGGCTACTGCAGACAGACCTCTCTGGGCAATCTAAATGGGTCTATTATTTTATCTGTCTTATTTTTATCTATCTATTATTTTATCTATCTTATCTATATACCACCTGATATGTGTATCTCTAGGTGGTGTTTCCAATTTAAAACGCAACCAATATAAAGCAAAACAAACAATTAAAACAATTTCACAGTTAAAAGTTTCATGAGATAAAAACATTTACAAATTTAATTCAGTTTAAAATTAATTTCAGCTAAAAGCCAGATAAAACAGATGTGTCTTGAGGGTCTTCCGAAAAGCAATCAGAAATGGAGATGCTTTTATTTTGAGAGGAAACATATTCCAAAGCCCTGGGGCAGCCACAGAAAAGGCCCAGTCCCGAGTTGCTACCAAATGAGCCGGTGGCAACTGGAATCAGACCTCCCCTGATAACCTTTATGGACAGCAGGGTTCATGTCAAATAAGATGCTCTCTTAAGTACCCTGGACCCAAGTCTTTGAGGGCTTTATAGGTGATAACTAGCACTTGGTATTTCTCTTGGAAACATATCAGCAACCAGCGCAGTTCTTTTAAAATAAGAGTAATGTGGTTTCTACGGGTGTCCCCAGAGACCAACCTGGCAGTCGCATTCTGTACCAGTTGTAGTTTCTGGACTATGTACAAAGGCAGCCCCACATAGAGTCAAGCCTGGAGGTTACCAGCATTGTTTTAAGGTCATTTATCTCTAGAAATGTGCATAGGTGACATATCAGCCAAAGCTGATAAAAAGCACTCCTGACCACTGCAGAAACCAGAGAAACCAGAGAGAGTTTTAGATCCAGGTGCACCGAAGCCATGTACCTGATCTTTCAGGAAGAGCGTAACCCCATCCAGAACAGGCCGATCTAAACCATTTCTCAGGTCCCAATCCCCCACAGTCAGTATCTCCATCTTATTTGGATTCAACTTTGGCTTGTTATCCCTCATCCAGCCCATTTCTACCTCCAGGCAGGCATTTAGGGAAGTTATGTACTTGTCGCCCTTATGGGATAAGGGGACAAGTACATGTGTGGATTGCTAACTGGCTGAAAGACAGGAAACAGAGGGTAGGTATAAATGGAGAGTTTTCACAATGGAGGGAAGTAAGAAGTGGGGTCCCCCAGAGATCTGTACTGGGACCGGTGCTTTATAATTGATTCATAAATGATCTAGAAGCAGGGGTAAGTAGCAAGGTGGCCAAATTCACAGATGATACCAAACACTTCCGGGTAGTGAAATCCAAAACAGATTGTGAGCAGCTCCAAAAGGATCTCTCCAAACTGGGTGAGTGGTTGACAAAATGGCAAATGCAGTTCAGTGTTAGCAAGCGTAAAGTGATGCACATTGGGACGAAAACCCCCAAATTCAAGTATATGCTGATGGGCTCTGAGCTGTCGGTGACGGACCAGGAGAGGGATCTTGGGGTCGTGGTGGACAGCTCGTTGAAAGTGTCGACTCAATGTGCGGCAGCTGTGAAAAAGGCAAATTCAATGCTAGAGATCATTAGAAAGGGGATTGAAAATAAAACGGCTAATATTAAAATGCCCTTATACAAAACTATGGTGCGACCACACTTGGAGTACTGCGTACAATTCTGGTCACCACATCTTAAAAAGGACATTGTAGAACTGGAAAAGGTGCAGAAGAGGGCAACCAAGATGATCAGGGGCCTAGAGCACCTTTCTTATGAGGCAAGGCTACAACACCTGGGGCTTTTTAGCTTTGAAAAAAGACGACTGCGGGGAGACCTGATAGAGTTCTATAAAATCATGCATGGTTTGGAGAATTTGGAGAGAGAGAAATTCTTTTCCCTCTCACACAACACTAGAACCAGGGGTCACTCCATGAAATTGATTGCCAGGAGGTCTAGGACCAACAAATGGAAGTACTTTTTCACACAACGCGTGATCCACTTGTGGAACTCTCTGCTACAGGACGTGGAGACAGCCAACAACCTGGATGGCTTTAAGAGGGGTTTGGATAACTTCATGGAGGAGAGGTCCATCAATGGCTACTAGTCGGAGGGCTATGGGCCACCTCCAGTCTCAAAAGGCAGGATGGCTCTGAGAACCAGTTGCAGGGGAGTAATGGCAGGAGAGAGGGCACGCCCTCAACTCCTGCCTGTGGCTTCCATCAGCATCTGGTGGGCCACTGTGAGAAACAGGATGCTGGACTAGATGGGCCTTGGGCCTGATCCAGCAGGGCTGTTCTTATGTCATTTCCTGATGAGGTCAGTATGGAGAAATAGATTTGGCTATCATCAGCATATTGATAATACCCTGCACCAAAGATGATCTCTTCCAGTGGTTTCATGTAGATGTTAAAGCTGCATCCGTTTCTTGAGATAAATGACCTCAGAACAGTGGTACATATTCTGGTAACCTCCAGACTTGACTACTGCAATGTGCTCTATGTGGGGCTGCCTTTGTACATAGTCCAGAAACTGCAGTTGGTACAGATTGCGGCAGCCAGGTCGGTCTCTGGGTCATCTCTAAGAGACCATATTACTGTAAACTGCCCAGAGACATAAGTTTTGGGCGGTATATAAATATGATAGATCAATAGAAGAAAGAGAGAGAGAGAGCAATGGAGACAGTATGGAGCCTTTTGGAACTCCATACACTAACTCTCGCTTTGCAGAGCAACAGTCTCCAAGTGACACCATCTGGAATCTACCCAAGAGGGAGGAATGGAACCACTGTAGAACCATGCCACCCAATCGCACTTTCCCCAGGCAACCCAGAAAGATACCATGGTTGATGGTATCGAAAGCCTCAGAGAGATCCAAAAGGATTAGCAGAATCACACTCCCTCTGTCAGTAGCCAATTGAAGATCATCCATCAGGCCAACCAAGGCAGTCTCAACCCCACAGCCAGCTCAAAAGGTGGGTTGAAAAGGGTCTAGATAATCCGTATCAGATTATCTTGTGGGCTCCTTCTTAGTGCCCACAGCACATGGCTACACCAGTGCTTGGTTGGTCTGGAGATGGCCAGTATCTGTAATACACCCCAGTGACATGAATAGACCGATTTAAAAATAATGGCAAACCCCTCAGATCCTTAGCACCATCAGTATTCCAAAAGTTCAGACACGTGGTTATCATCACACATCTCATGCTTCCCCTCCCCGCCCCCGCTCACATCCCCTCCTTGGCACTTTCCTCCTTTGGGGTCTTGCCTGCTCATTGCCACGTCCTCAGCCAACAAGGCTAGCGTCTTGCCTTTTAAAACGGAGCACTTGACATTCTCAGGGACTGGATTCTGTGCCCAGCACCAGGCCCTGCACTTGTGCGGCACAATTCTTGCATTTGTGAAACAAACGACACACGCACACACACACGCACACACACACACACATGCCCTTAGTTGCCATCACAGCATGAGGTATTTCAGTCTGGCGAAGACGTCCCTCCTTGATCGGAACGGATTCTTGTCTTTGGGAAAAGGAGAGAGAGATGACGAGGACGGCCAAAAAGGGAAGGATTAAGCAAGAGGGAGAGAGGGGCTATAAAGCTCCCTCCTGACCTAGTAAAACTGTCACCCAAACGGATGGTTTTTATATCAGATCCATAAAATGCTGCCGGTCGACTCCATTAGCCATCAAGGGCCAGGAGAAAACCTTATTCCAGCACTTTCGGCCCATACATCAGCTCTAAAGAGGGGTGGAGGAAGGGAGCCAGGAAGCAGCTCATCCCCACTCCGACTCTGGGGACCCACCACAGAGCCACCCGGCCCTCCGCACACCAGGCGCCAGATGCCTCGGGCAAATGTCGGCAAAGTTCGTTTCCCCGTCTGCCACCATAAGTCAAGGCCTCTTTAGCGAATATGACCTGGGAGATGCCTCCCCCCCCCCCGCATGGCACACTGGATGGAAGGCTTGAATGGAGATTGAGCTGCCTTTTGCTAGGAGAGGCTGGGGGGGGGATTGTCAAGGGACAGACAAATACCAGCCTCCATGGGCTGCTAACATCATCCATCCTTGCAAAGAGGAGGGGGCCTCTGTAGCCCAGGCCCTCGGAAGCGATCAGCTGGGCTTGCCATCTGTTCCTGACAAGGCTCCTTCTGGGGGGGGGGGACTCTTGTGATTTAAACTTTTATTACTTTATAATAAGGGAAATTACAACAGTGAAGCATTGTAGCATTCTTAATACAGTCCCTGCTCATGGCTCCCTCATCAACAATGCAGCCTCCTTCCATGCAAAACGAAACTCAGGTATACTCAGCATGGTCCTTCATCAATCTGTACTGAATGAGAAACGAAAAGAAATAAGAAGAGGGAAGTGGGAGGGGGAAGGGAAAACCCTATTTTATTCTAAAACATTGACACCCTGCTTCTTTGTTCACAGTGAAAACTCAAAGCGGTTAGCAGAAGGAAAAGTCATAGGTAGCCATGTTGGTTCATTAGGAAAAAAATCCAAAAGCCACAGAATGGCAATATCTTTATTAAGACCAACAACAAAAAATCATAAGCAAGCTTTCAAGCTCTACAGAACTCTTCTTCAGGCTGGCAGAAAGACGTTAGGTACCCTCCAACACTCAGTTTTATTACTGTTTGTCTTCAACTGACTCTTTACCAACTACAATTAATCTCCACTTCTGCAAGTGGAAGCCTCCACATTGCTTTCTACTTTTGCTCTCTTCCTGCTGGATTTTATATTTCCAAAACCATGCAGGTGGGGAGACAGTCATAATGATGGTCTCTATTATACCAGAAGGCTTCAGTGCAACCTGAAATTTGTTTTGCACCCATCAGAGTCTAATTCAACGAAGTCACAGGAACATAGGAAGCTGCCTTTTATTGAGTCAGCCCACTGTGGTCCATGGAGTTCAGTATTGTCCACACTGACTGGCAGCAGCTCTTGAAGCTGCGAGGCAGAGTCTTCCCCAGCCCTACCTGGAGATGCTGCCAGAGATTGAACCTGGGACCTCCTGCCTGCCAAGCAGATGCTCTGCCCCTGGGCTACCTTCTCATCCTCCTGCCCTTTGCATACCTGATGCCTTGATTGATTGATTGATTGATTGACTGATTGATTGTTGGATTTATATATCGCCTTTCATTAAAAAACAATCTCAAGGCGGTTTACAAAAGTTAAAGAACATATAATAAAATGACAATAAGAATATTAAGCTAAAAATATAAAATAAAGTGCTTCCTTCCTGCACTTCATTGCAGCCTTTGGGGCTTCAGCATCAAGCCCAGCCTTTTCTCCCCTTGCACCCCCACGTTGCTATTTTCCTTAGTATCCATCCTCAGGAAGAGCCAAAGGTCACTGTGGCTGGGGATGATGGGAGATGTAGTCCAACAACATCTCAGGATCCAGGGTTGGGAACCCCTCTTCTAGAGAACTCAAAAGTTTGCTCCTGACTTTATATCATTTTGGCTGGTCCTAATTAAGGTATTATTGTTCTGTGGCTTTAGAAAAGAATAAAATACACATCAAATAAATAACTGCAGTAAAAATAATCATAACCACATGCAACCCCCCCCCCCCCCAAAAAAAAATCCCACAGAGGGAGTGTAATAAACTAACCATCGAAGATCTTCTAAAAGTTCATCAAGTTCCATTTTTATAACATGATAGAAAACCAGAAGTGAGGGGCCAAGAAGTTTTTCACACCCAGCTTTTAGTTTGCATCTTCTCAGGATTGGAGGGGGTGTGTTCACACCTCGGCCTAATTTACCCCAAAGTCTCTGCATGTTTTCAGGGAACACTTCACACACAATTCAGGTTTTTAAATCTCTTATTAGTGTGTAACCTGATTTATATCCAGAGTAAAAAAATCCATTTTTGTGTCAGGTTTTGGGGGCAACTTGGGACTCACAGTAAAGCCCACAGAAAACCCACAGTAAAGCCTGGAGAAATTAGTAGTGGAGCAACATCAGAAAAGGCCCTCATCTGCGTGTGCCCATCTCTGAAGGCAGGGGGATGCAGAAAGGCATGGACAGAGTCAAGAGTTCAAGAAGATTCATACAAGCGAGCCAACCTGCATGTTTTAAGGAAAAGTACACACACAGGCACAGACAGTCACTTGACAATCTGATGTGGATGATAATTTTACTCTGATCGCCATCCCCCTTCCACTATCTGTAACCAATCATGTAGAACACCCTACCCACCAAAGTCGTCCCTAGGGAAATTAAGTAGCAATTATGCATGTAAATAGCTGTATGTCCATGCAGCAACAGACATGCATGCTGGATGATCTCACACAACAATCTACACGTGGGAGTCATCACTGGACTGCCAAAGGACTAGCCCTCCAAGAAATTAACATCAACTTTCAGGTCTCTGTGGAAAGCAATTCTGGAGATTGGTCTTGTGAAAAATAATATGAAAAATCTTGGGGTGGGGTGTGGTAGGGAATCTCCAGGAAAAAGCATGTGGCCAGAGCTGGCAACCCTATCACCCAACAGGCATGCACATGAAAACAATGCACAAAAGCTGCAAACTTATGCATGCTTACTCAGGAGCTCATTCTGTTCAACACCATGGGACTTTCTTAGGAAGCTGCCTTCTACCGAGTCAGACCCTTGGTCCATCTAGCTCAGTACTGTCTACACAGACTGGCAGCAGCTTCTCCAGGGTTACAGGCAGGACAGTCTCTCTTAACCCTGTCTTGGAGATGCTGCCCCAGAGGGAATCTGGGACCTTCTCTTTCCAGAGTGGCCCCATCATCCCCTTTGGGGAATCTCTTACTCTGCTCATATTTTGCCTCCCATCCAAATGCAAACCAGGGTGGACCTTGCTCAGCCAAGGGAACAATTCACCACAAGATCAGCTCTCTGTCCTGCCTAAACATGCACAGGACTGGGCTGCAAATCTTATCCTTCTGCAAAAGCATGTCCAAGCAAGCATTCAAAGAGACCAGGCAATAAACAGAAAGGCTTGATTGTTACCAGTGAGAGAGATGTGGGGGGACAGGAGGGAGGATCCTTTGTTAGGCACCTGCACAGCAAGGTGCAAAGGAAAGCCCGTGATCTGCCACCCCTCAGCAATGAGTCAACAGTCTTTCCCAGTGTGAAGATCAGCGTTCTCAACCTTGGGTCTCCAGATGTTGTTGGACTATAACTCCCGTCACCCCCATCCCCAGTGACTGGGGATGATGGGCACTGTAGTCCCACAAATCTGTGGATCTAAATTTGAGGGCCCTGGTGTAGAGTGAATACCTAGGACCAAGGGTTGAAGGAGTTCTCCCTTCCAGTACCGAGTAGTACACAAGTTCATACCTTCTTGTACTGCTTCTCCTCTTCCTTGAGAAGATCAGATCCATTTTGCTTCACTATTTCTACAATTGTTTTCTGATCTAAAATACTGATATTCCCCAGCATTGTGAAGGTATGCAGCTGCCATTTGCTGAGTCAGACCCTTAGTCCATCTGTTGTCTGCTCTGACTGGCAGCAGCTCTCCAGCATCTTGAAGAGGCCAACATCTTTCCCACCCCTCCTACCCAGTCCTTTTAACTGGAGATGCTGCCAGGGATTGAACACAGCACCTACAGCATGTGGGGTCTACCCCTGAACTACTGAACCTCCACATAATGATGGCCAGGTGTTTAGAGGAATCTAAAGATGGGGGCGGGGCGTCATCCACACCCAGAAGACCAACTTGGAGACAACCAATAGCTTGTTCAACTGGAATACCAGTGACTGACCCTCCCACAAATAATCACAATAGACATGATTGGCTTGTTCTAACAAGTGGGTGGGGGTGGGTCCAAAGGAAGCACAGTTGCCTCTGCTTCCATTTGCTCCCACTCCACCCCAGTGGCCATTGGTCAGGTAGAGCTGTGCGCTCTACCTGTTGAATGGACAGCCTGCAGGCAGTGTGCAGAGTGGGAAAGAAAGGAGCAAATGGACTTCCAGGGAGTAAGGCAGCTGTGCCTCCTTTGGCTGGCACACACACACATACTTGTTAAGTCAAGGTGCTCGCTCCCACTTTATAACCCAGCACAGGTGGAAGTACTTCATAACAGCCCTGTGAGGCAGGTCGGTATTAACACGTGCTGCAGATGAAGCAGGGCTGAGAAAGAGATGAGAATGAGAGAGAAGCCACACAGCAAGTTGAGCTGAGATCTAAGCTGGGGACATCCCAGCGAATGTTCATGCAGCCTAGCCCTACGCCTGCTTACTTAGAGAGGCACCACAGGGTTCACAGGGGGCTTACTTCTGAGTAACTCGGCATAGGATTGCAGCCTCCATCACTTTCCTGCACCAGCTCTCACTGGAATTGTTGAGAGTTCCTTTGGAGTAAGGCTTAGAACTGGGCTGGAAACGTTCTTACTGCTCATGTTCAGATGCGGGCCACAATATCTAGGCTACATCATAGCCTATATGGAAGAAAGCTGAAAGAGTCGCTGTGGGGTAGGAGTTCATTTCATCTCCCCCTCTCCACCCCCACTGCCTTCTGGACTGGGAGAGGGACTCCAGCTGTGGCTTCTGTGCACGTCTCCCTTGAGCTGCTCGCTATGCGCTCTCGGTTGTTTTGCTCATTCCTAATTGCTGGGGCATCTTGTACCCGGGCCAGATTTGCCTGATAGGATGGGGGAGAGCCACACCTGTTGGGCTTTTGCCCTTTGGGCCCTTATAAAGGGGAGCAATGCCGGCCAGGGTCCAGCTCTCATGCAGGTCGTGCAGCCCTGGTGGGCTATTTTCAGGCGTCACGGTTGTCTTCCAAAGGAAGGAGAGAGAGACAAAAACCACCCCTCTCCTTCTTTGTGCCCACACTACATTGCTGTGACACAGGGAGTGCTTTGTTGGTCTGGATGTCCGCCAGTATCCTAATGGAACGACACTTTTAGGGGTTCTATAAATATTCAGCTTTCTTAAACTTTATTTGATGCTATAGCTGCTTTGCTTTGCTTTTTTCGTTCCTATATTATTGTTTTGTTGCAGATAATGGTTCCTTTTCCTTTCCTTTCCTTTCGGTTTTTTTTTTAGCTATTAGCCACTTTAAATGCTTCAATATAAAATAAAACAATGGTTATCTAGGAATTAGTACACTGGTGGAGAAATATGTCCCATAGATTTCAAACACACGCCGCCCCCCCCCCCCCAAAAAAACCTGATGGAAACAGGGAACAAAATGTAAAATGCTTACATTTGTATGCAACTATGCTTCATTTGCATATTTGTATCATTGCAGAATTTAGCTGTTTCTGTTACAGAATTGGAGGGGGCAGTGCAGATTAGAGACACCCCTGTGTATGTGATGCGTTCTTTAAAAATAGCCAGATTCCCTTGCCCAGTCATTCTGTACAAATAAAACATTCTATTTAAATTATTCTGATAGGCGGGCCTCAGAAAGCAACAGAGAACATCCCACTTGGGGTCCGGGAAGCACAGAAAACTGACGCTGGTGAATTCTGCACTGTGCAAAGTGGGCAGCGAATGGTGGGACACATTCAGCCCTGCTTCTATTGCACCTGCAGCTCGCCACGTGCTTCACAACCTCTCATTTTTGCCCTCACAAACCTACTGCTACAAATATTTTAATACTGCTTTTCAACAAAAGTTCTCAAAGCAATTTACACAGAAGAAGGAGAATGGCTAAAGATGGCTCCATCCCCAAAGGGCTCGCAATCTAAACAGAAACATAACATAGACACCAGCAAAAGCCAATGGAGGGATGCTGTGCCAGGGATGGCTACGAAGAGACCTCGCCACCCCCCACCCCTCAGTCGAGTAGGTCAGTCCCTATTATCCTCAATGTGAGGAGGGAGCACCGCGGCTGAGACGACAATGGCACCCTCACCCTTACAGTAGAGCGTAAGTTGGAGGGTTCCTGAACACAACTCTGGAACATGTGAAGCAGTAAAACAAATGCATCTCTGAGCATGCAGAGAGTACCTTTCCCTCAACACCAACAGGTTGCCACAGACAGCCCCTGGGATCAGAGGTGCACCTAGGTAATTTTGGAGCCTGGACCTAAAGGTCTTTGGAAGGCCCCCCTACCAGTTAAGCATGATTTTTTAGCACGTAGGTTCTTGAGGGCACAAACCACACCACCCAGGACAGACTAAAGAGGATTAGGGGGGGCAGGGGGTGTGGAGGCCCTGGACCTTGGCCCGAAGTCCAGGGGTAAGAGCACCTCTGCCTGGGATAAGGGCAAGGCTCCCCCCACCCCCGCCACCTTGATTCTAGCACTTCAGTTTAGAAATTGGGTCCTGAAGAGTGGAGGTGAAGCAGCAATCCCTCCCTCTCCCCACCTGGGCAGTGCATAGCAGTCAGGACCAGTCTGGGCTCGTCATGTTTAGAATTAGTCTACACAATGATGCCTTAAGCCCTAGTCAGTTGTTCTGTCAGACAGTTGCTTTGCGGAGATAGCAGAGCATGCACAGGCCAAGATGTGGTTCCCACTCCTCCCGCTTATTTATTTTATGCCCGTCCTCCTTTTCTCCTCCATTAGGCAGGGTGCTTGGGCATGCCCGGTGGTCTCCCATCCAGGCAGTGTCCAGACCCATACCTGCTTAGCTTCAGTAGGGTTGCTGCATTATTTATTTATTTATTTATTTAACACATTCATATACTGCCCTATATACAGGGGAAACTCGGAAAATTAGAATATCGTGCAAAAGTTCATTAATTTCAGTAATGCAAATTAAAAGGTGAAACTGATATATGAGATAGACGCATTACATGCAAAGCGAGATAAGTCAAGCCTTAATTTGTTATAATTGTGATGATCATGGCGTACAGCTCATGGGAACCCCAAATCCACAATCCCAGAAAATTAGAATATTACATGAAACCAATAAAACAAGGATTGTAAATAGAACAATATCGGACCTCTGAAAAGTATAAGCATGCATATGTATTCAGTACTTGGTTTGGGCCCCTTTTGCAGCAATTACTGCCTCAATGCGGCGTGGCATGGATGCTATCAGCCTGTAGCACTGATGAGGTGTTATGGAAGACCAGGATGCTTCAATAGCAGTCTTCAGCTCTTCTGCATTGTTTGGTCTCATGTCTCTCATCCTTCTCTTGGCAATGCCCCATAGATTCTCTATGGGGTTCAGGTCAGGCGAGTTTGCTGGCCAATCAAGCACAGTAATCCCATGGTCATGGAACCAGGTTTTGGTACTTTTGGCAGTGTGGGCAGGTGCCAAGTCCTGCTGGAAAATGAAGTCAGCATCCCCATACAGCTCGTCTGCGGAAGGAAGCATGAAGTGCTCCAAAATCTCCTGATAGACGGCTGCGTTGACCCTGGACTTAATGAAGCACAGTGGACCAACACCAGCAGATGACATGGCTCCCCAAATCAACACAGACTGTGGAAACTTCACACTGGACTTCAAGCATCTTGCATTGTGTGCCTCTCCATTCTTCCTCCAGACTCTGGGTGCTTGGTTTCCAAATGAGATGCAAAAGTTGCTCTCATCAGAAAAGAGGACTTTGGACCACTGAGCAACAGACCAGTTCTTTTTTTCTTGAGCCCAGGTAAGACGCTTCTGACATTGTTTGTTGTTCAGGAGCGGCTTGACAAGAGGAATACGACATTTGAAGCCCATGTCCAGGATCCGTCTGTGTGTGGTGGCCCTTGATGCACTAACTCCAGCCTCAGTCCACTCCTTGTGAAAGTCCCCAGCACTTTTGAATGGCCTTTTCCTGACAATCCTCTCCAGGCTGTGGTCATCCCTGCTGCTTGTGCACCTTTTTCTTCTACACTTTCCCCTTCCATCTAATTTTCTATTAATGTGCTTTGATACAGCACTTTGGGAACATCCAACTTCTTTTGCAATTACCTTTTGAGGCTTTCCCTCCTAATGGAGGGTGTCAGTGATGGTTTTCTGCACAACTGTCAAGTCAGCAGTCTTTCCCATGATTATGATTCCTAATGAACCAGACTGAGAGACCATTTAAAGGCTCAGGAACCCTTTGCAGGTGTTATGGATTGATTAGCTGATTGGAGTGGGACACCTGGAGCCTAGACTGTTGAACCTTTTCACAACATTCTAATTTTCTGGGATTGTGGATTTGGGGATCTCATGAGCTGTACGCCATGATCATCACAATTATAACAAATTAAGGCTTGACTTATCTCACTTTGCATGTAATGCGTCTATCTCATATATCAGTTTCACCTTTTAATTTGCATTACTGAAATTAATGAACTTTTGCACGATATTCTAATTTTTCGAGTTTCACCTGTAACATCTCAGGGCAGCTTACAATCTAAACAAACAGTAGCTAAATCCCCCAAATCATATAAAACAGATTAAAATCTGTAAATAAAACTTTAAAATAGCATAAACTAAAATCCTGATGAAGCAGGTGTGTTTTCAAAAGCTGTTTAAAAAACAGAGATGGGGAGATTCTAATTCCATTTGGGAGTGTGTTCCACAGCCTCCGAGCAACTCTAGAGAAGGCCCGGTTTGGGGTCATCACCAAGTAAGCCCCTGGCAAGTGCAAGCGGACCTCCCCCGAAGGTCTTAATAGGTGGCGGGGTTCATGAAGAAGAAGGTGCTATTGCTATAAGGTGCTCTCTCAAGTACCCTGGGCCCAAGCCATGTAGGGCTTTATAGGTAATAACTGCTTTGTATTTTGTCCAGAAACTAATGGGCAGCTAGTGTAGTTTTTAAAAAGAGGAGTAATGTGGCCTCTACGGTGGCCCCGGAGACCAACCTGGCTGCCGCATTCTCACCCGTTGCAGTTTCCAAACGACATACAAAGGCAGCCCAACATATTGCCGATTGCAGTAGTCAAGCCTGAATGTTACCCACACGTGCACCACTCTTTTAAGGCTGTTTGTCTCAAGAAATAGACGTAGCTGGTGTATCAGCTGGAGCTGATAGAAAGCTCTCCTGGCCACTGCCTCAGCCTGAGATATCAGGGAGAGGCGTGGGTCCAGAAGTACTCCTAAGCTATGAACCTGATCTTTCCAGGAGAGTGTAACCCCACCCAGAACAGACAGATCTAAGCCACTTCCTAAATTCCGGCCACCCACAGCAAGTACTTCCATCTTGTCTGGATTCAGTTCCAGTTCTCCCTCATCTAGCCCATTACTGATTCCAAGCAGGCATTTAGAGAAGTTAAGCCATCTCCTGACAAATAGATCTGGGTGTCATCAGCATATTGATAGCACCCAGCACCAAATCTACTGATAATCTCTCCCAGGGGTTTAATGTAGATGATAAAAAAGCACTGGAAAAACGTTAGGTGGCTTCAGACCATGGCTACACCTGCCACACTTTTTGCCATTGGACGGACTACTTGGAAAGTGAAAGGCACACCACAGGAGTGGTCTTGTGGCTTGTTCTCCTCGTTTGGGTTGCCCCGGGATTGTCTGCTGCAGACCTCTAACTCAAGAACCCATGAAGCTTTCCCATGCCTGTTAGAAGTCAGTTCTGCTTATGTCCATAGGCTTGCTACAAAATAAGTGTGCCTAGACCTGGCGTCTTCAGTTAGGGGTGTGCGGAAACGGTTTGATTTGAACCCACATGGTTCAACCGGTTCGAGGGGGCCGGTCCAAGATCTAGCCAAAATGGGCCCGGTTTGGATCGAACCAGTTCAGCCCAGTCTGGCCAGCTTGATTGCCTTGCTTGTAAAGGCAAATCTGGTCAGGATTCCCCTGTACAAGCAAAGGGGGAACGCCTATATAAAAAAGGGATAGGGGTGGGTGAGAGGGCACCTTATCGGCTCTCATGGGTGCAGTTGTAAATGGCCTCCACACATGCACAGAGGTCACACAAATGGCCTCCGCACATGCAGTGTGTGGGGGAGAGCACCGGTGGGGTCATTAGGGGCCACCACCTGGTCTGCTGCCAAGGAGCCATCCTCACTGCTGCTGGGGAATTGCAAGAGCCAGTAAGGTGCCTTCTCGCCCACCCAGCCCCCTGCACCCATTTTTACATAGGCAATCCCCCTTTCCTTGTAAAGGGGGCTCTTTACCGCATTCCCTTTACAAGCAGGGCAATCGAACCGGGTTCAACCCGGTTCGGCAGCTCAAACCAAACTGCTGCCAGTCGTGGACCAGGCGGTTCAGTTTATATTCGGTTCTAATTTGGTCCAAACTGCCCATGCCAGTTCCGTGCACCACCCCCCATCTTCCATAGCCTTGCAGGAGCCTGGTGTTTACTTCAAGACCTTGTTTGGACACCTTTCTCCTGATTCTAGCAAGATAAGTTTAGTATCAACTGAATAATTCAACAGCCACTATTTGCCAGGAGTTCCTTGGCTGTCCAGGAGAGAGAGAGAGAGAGAGAGAGAGAGAGAGAGGTGGAGAGCAGGTGTGAAATTCTAGCTGGGATTATCCTGCCCTGGAGGGACTAAACAGAAGCTTCTGGCCACAACAGGCTGCCCCCATTCAAGCTGCATTACCCTGGCCTGGGTCACACTGGGTCCGTTTGGTTTCCTTGCATGCCTATGAAAGCAAGCTAGAAAAATAGGAGGGGGTGACTGGAAAGGCTCTGCTTTCAATGAGGTTGTTCACACGACCGGGCAGGTGGAAGGCTGGTGGAACTCACCTTCCCCCAGACGAGAGCTGGTCTGTTGCTGCTGCAGCACAGAGCTCTGGAGGGTGTGATGATGTGTCCCAGCCTCCCGATATCCCACAATGCACCATGCAACATGTGTGATGCACTGGGGGATTCCCCCAGGAGAACATAGCCCTAGTGAACACACAGTCGCGGAGCCTGGGCTAAGGACTCGCTTGAGCCCTTAACCCCAGCTAAGAGCCAGATGTAAAAGTGAAGCTAGGCGCGCCTGCGCAGTTGAGAAGCGACGCCGGGCCAGACGGAAGGCCTCGGCGTCGCTCTGCCTGCACTCCTCGGCGGGCGATCCGCTGCCACTCGGGCCGCTACATCGCCGCCAGCCACAAGCCACCGCCGCACGACGGCGGGCGACCCGCCGCATGACGGTGGGCAACCCACCGCTGCCCGTCACCGCCGAATCGCCGCCACCGCTGGCGATCTGCCACCTGGGGCACCGCTGGCACAGGTATGTGGGGGCTTAGGGGAGGGGGGCGGGCGCGCCATTTCAGGGCCAGAGCTTGCCCTGGGCGCCGTTTCCCCCCGATACGCCACTGATCGGGCCCCATCCCAGCAGTTCTCACATGCAGCCTAACCCAGGCTAGGCTTCCCTAGCCTGGATTAGGATGCACATGAGAATAGCCTCAATGTTTCATGGCAAGAATTAGGCCCGGGGTTCTCAAACGTGGATGCTCAGATGTTGTTGGACTGCATCATCCCCTTTGGCCATCAGCCATTGTAGCAAGGGATGGTGGGAGCTGTAGTCCAGCAACATCTGGGGACCCAAGTCTGAGAACCGCTGGATTAGGCAATAGGGAATTCTGCTAACTTGGTGAAGCAACACTGGACAGTCAGAACCTGCATGGCATGAAAGAATAACAAGCTAGGAAATCTTGAATCCAGCCATTGGAACAAAATTCCCCCCAATGCTCTCATTTGGAAACCTATCTTTGAGTTTGATCAAAATGTGTTTTACTATTCCCAGAACAATAACATTGAATTGTTAAAGCACCAGCCTAAATAGAAAGTTGAATTTGCTTGGAATGGTTTCGTATTTGGACCAATTGCAAATCTTGTACTGATTTTAATGGTAGTTCTTGGCTTGCTTTGGTTTGTTCATTTTTTCCTGTCTAAAATGTGTCACTGCATGTCCATCATTACAATTTCACAAACCTGCCTATGCTGCTCTCTCTTCTCTTAGTCCCCCGCCTGTTTTCTTGTATATTGGCAAAGAATCCCAATTTCCTTTTAAAAATATTTTGTGATGGGCTTGATTAAGTATGTAAGAATTACCTTGTTGGGTCCACCCCGGTATAGTAGTTAGATCCCAACCACAGGCAGCTGGATTATTTTTAATTTTAAAATTTTTTATTTATCACATGTATATACTGTCCCACACAAAAAAGTCCCTGGGCAGTTCACAATATAAAACCATTAAAACATTAACATAATTAAAACAATTAAAAATACAATGACCACTCTAAAACCGAAGGTTTAAAACTATAAACTAAAAGCCTGACTAAACAGCAGCTTACAAGCAGAGGATTCGATTATGCCAATTTTCCTAGCATTAGTCCTCAGCCTCAGAGGTATACTATGTCTGAACTTGGAAGCTCTAAACACTATTAGCCACTATCCATTAATTTATCTAATTCTTTTTAAAAACCTAATATAAGCAAGCAGACATTACTGTATCTTGTGACAGTGAATTCTTAGGCTGGGGTAGCCTGCAGGTTAATGCACTTTAGCAAGAACACAAACACGTACCATCATCTGAGGATCTTCTCCCATTTGATATTTTTAACATGTGCCCTTGTTTTATGTGAACACCTAAAACAATGTAATGTGTAAATACACCAAATGTGTGTTTGCAAAGACATGTATCCAGCAAGTAACCTATCAGGGAGCCAGGACTGGTTGGGATTCCCTGCCCATTATACATGCTGAGTCAAAGCCAGGTATGCTGTTCTTTAATGTCTGAAATAGTCCTAAGAGACTGTTGTATTTTGGCATGTGATTCCATAGGGCAACAGGTGCTCATTCGTAGCTTTAAACTGGCTTAGGACCCCAGCACAGCATCCCTCCAGTGGTTGTTCCTGGTGTCTACCTTATGTTTCTTATCCGTTTGCTAGCCTTTTGGGGAGAGGAAGCCATCATTTATTTTTTTCTGTGTAAAGCACTTTGAAGACTTTTGTTGAGAAACAGTATATAATATTCATAGTTATAACTTAAAGACTGCTTGCTCCCTCCATTCAGCATCTGAAGTTCTGCCACAGTTCCCTCTCTGACTGAGGTTTGGCAGCTGGCTGGGCATAAGCCTCCTTAACTGTGGCACCAACACTCTGGAACATCCTCCACACACACATCACTATATGCCTTCTGGTACTAGGAGCTTTCCCAGACAGCAGCCTTTACCATGGGTTTACTGCGAGTTCAAATTTGCCCCCAAAACTGGTGCAAAAAGTAGATTTTTTTTAACCCCAAACATAAATCGGGCTACACTCTAATGTGCAATGAAAAACCCGAATCATATCTGGAGCGCTCCTCATTAGCTCACAGGGACTTCGGAGTAAATCTGGCCAATATGTGAATGCACGTACTCTCCATTCTGGAGGAGAAGTGAGCAAAAAGCCCTGTCTCGAAAGTGCCCTGCTGAAAACCTGACTCTTTGAGGTGGGAGTAAAGGTGAAGTAATGATTTGCTCTGATTGTTGATTCTACTGTAAGCCTCCACGACAATCATGCTGTTTGACATTCCCTTGATTATTGCTGTGCTGTTAGCCACTTTGAGTTTTGTAGTGGGAAGAAGCTGGATCGGATTTTTCCTTAATAAATAAAGACTTGCCCTGAAGCGCAAAACGGACTCCCTCACAATCCTGGGCTGCTTCATGGCCCTGCTCATTCCTCATGAGTGACATGCTGCAGCCAGAGCAAAGTGCAGTTGCTAAAGAGTGTGGCAGGATCAGACAGGAGTCTCCATCGGTCCCTAACCATTGCAATGGCCAGGGCAGGTATGCGGGAAGCTCTACTGTCCCTACGGGCTAAAACACACTGTTGGATGCAGTTTCAGTGCAGGGCATCTGGCCAAGAGACCAGCAGGGACAGCACAACAGGACTTCTCTGGCTAGAGTGGGGAAAGGGGGTCCTCGTTGCAAGAAGCATCTAAAGAGAGGGCAGCTTTCCTTTCCTTTCCTTTTCTGGTAAATCAGAACTGCATCTCCCAGAACACCTCTACTAACTGCAGATTGACTGGCAGATGGTCGACACGGTCCCTGGCAGCAGGAGCCAAGTATCCTTTCGTCATCCAGCCCTGCGAGTTCAGCACTACAGCTCCATGTGGTTCCGTAAGACCAGCTGTTCCTGCCTGCCTCTATGGCACACATTTGATCAGTGCAGTGTGAACTTCACCCGCTGCTTAGTGAAATGCCCCACACCCTCACCATCTCAAGAGGCATTTCACTAGGGGAAGGGAGGAGATCAGGGGCTGGAGCCCTTTCCCTACAAGGACGGCTGCAACGTTTGAGGCTTCTTCATTTAGAAAAAAAATTGACCAAGAAGGGAAACACGACTGAGGCTTATAAAATGCATGGAGCAAAGACGTAGAGAGGGAAAATTTGTTCTCCCACTCTCTCACAACACCAGAACCTGGGGCATCCACTGAAAATGATTGGGAAAAGATTTAGGGTGGGCAAAAAGAAGTAGTTACTTCTTCAGCACACAATTAATTTATGGAATTCTCTGCCACAGGTTGTGGTGATGGCCACAAGCCCACATGGCTTGGAAAAAGGATTGGATAATGTTGAGGAGGACACACCTATCAATGGCTACAGGTGTTGATGGCAATCTGTGACCTCCAGGTTCAGAGGCAGGATGCAGGTGAGCAGCAGTGGGAGAGGAAGCATGCTTTTGCCTCCTGCTGCTGCTTGTGGGCTTCCCAGAGGCATCTGGTCTTGGGGTAGCAAGCATGACTTGTCCCCTTAGCTAAGCAGGGTCTGTCCTTCTGGTTGCATATGAATGGGAGACCACATGTGTGAGCACTGTAAGATATTCCCTTTAGGGGATGGGGCCGCTCATGCAAAAGTTCCAAGTTCCCTCCCTGGCAGCATCTCCAAGATAGGGCTGAGAGAGACTCCTGCCTGCAACCTTGGAGAAGCCGCTGCCGCTGCCAGTCTGAGTAGACAATACTGAGCTAGATGGTCTGAGTCAGTAGAAGGCAGCTTCCTATGTTCCTATATGGTTGGCCATTGCAGAAACAAGATGCTGGCCTAGATGCACCTTTTGAGTTTGACCCAGCTGGGCTCTTCTGATGTTCATAAGGATCTCTGGTAGCACTGGGCAGAGAAAGACCCAGGTGAGAAATTGCTGCCAGTTCCAATAGACAGCCCTGGGTGATACGGGCTAAGTGTGAAACAAAAGAAGGGGGAAGGAGAGAAAAGTAACACAACAAATCAAAAACAGGAAAAGGAGGGGAAAATGCCCTCAGTGCTGATGGATTTCTTTAGTCTGTTTTTATTGATACACTTTCATTAAATTAGTTCAGTGTTGCCTTATTCTTTTCGAGCCGATGTAGAATTGCCTCTGAAGAAGAGCATCGGCTCGAAACGCATAAGGCAGCACTGAACTAATTTAATGAAAGTGTATCAATAAAAAGAGACTAAAGAAATCCATCAGCACCTTGGGAGGTTTGCCTTCCCAATGGCTGGTGCATTCAACCCCATCCCATTGCTACTCCACAAATGATGAAAGCAAAGGCAAGAGAGCCAATGAGGGAAGCTCTGTTAATATTTGCATGGAGGCAGAGCTGCTGATGGGATTTGGGATGGACAGTTCTGTCCCTGTGGCTGACTGACCACCCTTATCTTCTCGACTACTTGTTATATTCATCTCCAAGATCAACAACGTGGCTTTTTAAAACCAAAAGGCCCTTTCTTTCCTCAACAGCTGAGCCATTTGAATTTTTACTGTGTAATAATAGTGTTGAAATAATTAGAAACATGGTAAACTTTGTAGCAACTGGAGAGAAAGCTTTTTAATTTACTAATAAATGATCTAGAAGTAGGGGTAAGAAGCGAGGTGGCCAAATTTGCAGATGATACCAAACTCTTCCAGGTAGTGAAATCCAAAATGGATTGTGAGCAGCTCCAAAAGGATCTCTCCAAACTGGGGGAGTGGGCAACAAAGTGGCATATGTAGTTCATTGTTGGCAAGTGTAGAGTGATGCACATTGGGACGAAAACCCCCAAATTCAAGTATACGCTGATGGGATCTGAGTTGTCGGTGACTGACCAGGATTGGGATCTTGGGGTTGTGGTGGACAGCTTGTTGAAAGGGTTGACTCAATGTACGGCAGCTGTGAAAAAGGCCAATTCCATGATAGGGATCATTAGGAAGGAGTCTGAAAATAAAACTGCTTATATTATAATGCCCTTATACAAGGCTATGGTGCAGCCACACTTGGAGTACTGTGTACAATTCTGGTCACCACATCTAAAAAAGGACATTGTAGAACTGGAAAAGGTGCAGAAGAGGGCAACCAAGATGATCAGGGGCCTAGAGCACCTTTCTTATGAGGCAAGGCTACAACACCTGGGGCTTTTTAGTTTAGAAAAAAGATGACTGCAGGGAGACATGATAGAGGTCTATAAAATCATGCATGGTGTGGAGAAAGTGGAGAGAGAGAAATTCTTCTCCCTCTCACATAACACTAGAACCAGGGGTCATACCATGAAATTTTCTTTCATACCATGAAAGAGGGGTTTGGATAACTTCATGGAGGAGAGGTCTATCAATGGCTACTAGTCGGAGGGCTATAGGCCATCTCCAGCCTCAAAGACAGGATGCCTCGGGGTACCAGTTGCAGGGGAGCAACAGCAGGAGGGAGGGCCTGCCTTCAACTCCTGCCTGTGGGCTTCTTGGAGGCATCTGGTGGGCCACTGTGTGCAATGGAATGCTGGACTAGATGGGCCTCCTTGGGCCTGATCCAGCAGGGCTGTTCTTATCTACACCCCCCGCCACACACACACACACACACACACACACACACACACACACACACCCCTTTTCTCATTTTTAACACATATATAATCACTGATGTGATCTGAATATTAAGGCCCCAACACAGCTAAATTTCATTGTGACTGAGTCCCATTGAAACCAATTGAATAAGTTAAGTAATAGAACTTAAATGACTCACAATTAATTTGTTCAATTGCTTCCCAAGGGACTTGCTTACAATAAAATTGAGCTGGACTGGTGCCTTTTTGTTTTTTTTATGAGGGGATGTTTTTGTTTCACTTGACATACAGTTTTATGTTTGCATTTTATTCTGCAGTTGGTGATATAGAAGCAATAGCTAAAGAGGGACCGATCTTGTGCCAGCCTTACTGAGCTTTAGAGAAATGGCAAAAACCTACTTGTTCTGCCAAGCCTGTGAAATTGTTTAGGGTTGCAGTGTGTCGGAGCTCCTTTTAAATGGTGTTTGTGAGCTCCGGAGGGGGCCCCCCAGCCCCACCTCTCCCCATTTCCTTCATTACCTTCCCCACTCCGAGGGGCCACTGGGGAGAGGGGTGAACACGGGCCCCCTCTCCCCTCACTGTACCCCTGGGTCAGAGCGAGAGAGTGCCTCATGCCACAGGACAGTGGCAGGCTTCCTGTCAGTTGGTTTCCAGCCTGTGACTGGCTGCAGAATTAGCTGGCATCCTAAGTGTTGGAGAACTGACTCCACAGGCATCGACTCCCAGCACCATTAACTCCTAATGACCACTAAGGCCATTAGGAATAGAGGTAGAGAGTGTAGGACTGCCCCCTTGTAGGGGCGTGCATGGAACTGGCTGGTCCAGTCCAGTTCAAGTCTGAACCGGACCCAAAGTGGACTGGGCCAGTTCAGTCTGGTACCCCCTCGAATCCTCCCCCCGGTTCAGTCTGGTCCTGCGGGGGCGGGGTTCGCAAACATTTTTAGGTCAAAAAATTTTTTTGCTTACCCCCTCGGGGGGGGTTCCTCCAAGGTGGGGGGGTGTCTGTGGAGGTTCCCCCTCCCCCCACCAGCCTCCCTGCCTTCCAAAACAGGCCCATATGGCTGTTCTGCTGGTTTGGACCTTCCCCCAGCGTGCTGGCCATTTTGGAGGCCACCGCACCTGCGCAATGGGCCTCTGCTTAGCCTGGGTCATGAGGTGCCGCAGCCTCCAAAATGGCCACCTCGCCGGAAAAAAAGCCTGAACACAGCCAAACCGGCTGGTTTTGGAAGGCCGGGAGGCCAGTGGGGGGAGGGTAACCTCTGTGGACCCCCCCCCACTGCCTCAGAGAACCCCCCTTGAGGGGGTAAGTTGATTTTTTTTTTTAAATTAACCTAAAAATGTCTACAGCCCCCTCGTACTGGTTCGGTCTGGGGTCAAGCCGAACCAGGGGTGGTTGGGCTCGACCCCGAACCTTTGAACCGAACTGGTTCGACTTTGAACCGGTTCAGTTTGGAACCTGTTTGCACATCCCGACCCCCTTGTTCTCCCTCTCATCTTGTATCTCTGCTCTGAGTCTGTCCTGATTGGTAGACTGTAGATGGATACTCTTTGGAGACTCCCTTCTTCTGTGTCCCCTCTGTTTCTGTTTTTCTTCCTTCTACTACAATGTAGCTAGTTCAGGGTACAGGCCTTCTATCCAGGTTGGCAACTTCTTTGAATAAATCTTTACTTGTTTTTGACCTTAAGCAATTGTCTCCAGATCTTCTCTGTGAGCTCTGTCCTCTTCCAGCAGGGTTTCTCTGCTAAATAAGAGGTTGATTCAAATTATCCCCTACAAAAGTCTTTATTGAGATGGTGTGGGTGGAGCAGGAGGAGCAGGCAAGGTGCAAGGCGAGGAGGAGGAGGCAAGGTACAAGGCAAGGTGCAGGCAAGGAGGAGGAGGCAAGGTCTCTCCATTGATTTCACTACGAGTGTTCTGAGTTACACCACTTCTTCTGGCAGCAAATGTTGCACCAGCTTGTAAACTGTAAGTTCTCTGCAGCAGAGACTTGTCCTTTTGCTCCAGTTATTGATAAAGAGCTGCAGGTGTTGACAATGCTGTTTCTTCATCACCATCACCATTCGGATGAGATGCAGAGTAGAAGTATTAGCTCCTCCCCAGAAGCCAAGTTCTTGCCTGTTGGGCGGGCAGGCAGTAGTTCAGTAGAGGCTCAAGCAGGGATCCAGGCAGCCTGTGAAGAGCCCGGCCTGTAGCAAAGCATGGCTCACACTGAGGAATCAGACCAGAGTCAGCAGCTTGGCCAGGGAAGACCCTACTGCAGGCCTGCTTAATTTAGGCCCACCAGCTGTTTTTGGACTACAACTCCCATAATTCTCAGCCACAGCAGCCAATAGCCAGGGATTATGGGAATTGTAGGCCAACATCTGCAGGAGGGCCGAAGTTGAGCAGGCCTGCCCTACTGACTTCTTAGATCCCCTGACTAGACTGAGAACTGCAATACTCCCTCCAGCCTTCTGCAGTGGTGGCGCTGTTGCCATCGGGTCCAAAGCAGTCCTAGTGGCACAGGGGACAGGCCTCCTGGTCCTGCCGCCAGACCCCACTCGAGAACTGCCCCCAACAACATACCAAGCCTCAGTCTTCTGTCTCCAGGGCACTGTTAGCATTCGCGGGACGGCAGACCTGCACCTCCCTCCCCACACATGCGGCTCACCTGCTGTCTTTTCTCCCTCCCTCCCTCCCTCCCTTCTGTGCAGGTACCTGCGGACCCTGTACCTGGGTCTCCAGAGCCGCTGGCAGTCGGAGCATCGCCGGCGCCATTTCTACTGGAGGATGATGTTCGAGAGCGCGGACATCAGCATGCTGCGGCTCCTGGAGACCTTCCTCAAGAGCGCCCCACAGCTGGTGCTGCAGCTGAGCATCATGGTCCAGCAGAACCGGATCGAGCCTCTGCAGGGTGAGTGGAGCCCAGAGGAGAGGAGGAGGCCGGCCTGGCTGGCTGGGTGAGGCTGGGTGAGGCATCGAGGGTGGCGAGAGCGTGGGGAGCTCACGGGCAGGGGAGAGAGGTGGGGCTGGTCCTCCTCCAGGAGCCCCTCGTCCTAAGGAGTCAGGGGCCAACACAGGTTGCTCCTCTCTCTCCCACCTTGCCAAGTACAAATAGGACCAATATTTATACACCACTTTTCAACAAAAGTTCCCCAAACAGTTCATATCATTATAAATAAATAAGCAAAACAGCTCCCCAAAGGGCTCACAATCTAAAAAAAAAAAGGAATCACCAGCAACAGCCACTGGAGGGATGCTGTGCTGGGGATGGAGAGGGCCAGTTGCTCTACCCCAGCTAGCCACACCACTCTACCTGAAGAATGGCCAGCAGCCTGACCAGTGGCCTGCTCTGCCTGACACATGACCAGCGTGCGAGCAGCTCGGCTCTCAGGTGAGGCGGGAGAGAGAAAGAGGAGCAGCCCTTGGAGCCCGCCCCGCCCCCACTCGGTCTCCTTTGGACAAGTCGCTACTGCCCTCCCCTGTGGCTTGTCCCTGGGGATCTGGGATGGAGAGACAAATTGCAGTGCCCCACACCCCTGAGGGACTCAATAGTTGCCAGACCACTGGATGTCTGGAGCAGTGTGGGAGGGGAGGGGATCTGATTAAATAACAAAAAATAAGTTTAACTTGTAGTTCCAAAATTACCACAAAAAACTGTTGCCGAGTAATGTACACTATCTTATCACTATGTCCAACCCTGTTCTATTAGAAGAAGAGGAAGAAGGAGTCCTGTGGTGCTGTCACAGTATTTTAGAGACACGCTTGAAAACACCAATGTCGTTTCCATGTTACCTCTGCAGAAACACAACTTTATTTTGTATTTTGCTTGCAATGTTATTTCTGAACAGGTTATTTCTGAACTCAAGTATTGCAAGAGAGTGTAGTATTAATCATCAAGAAAACACTGCATATATTTCGCTTCCCCCAAACAATAGCCTTTAAAAAGAAAGAACTGTTTTTTTCCTCCACACCTTCCAAGTTTTCAGCAATGTTATATCTCTTCCTGCCCCTTCGTCCTACCCCCCCCCCGCCCCCTCCCCCTGCAGTGGCCACTGTGGCTCCACTTAATGGCTCCACCATCCTGTCTACCTCCACTTCCAGGCTTCCACTTTCTCTCCTTCCTGTCTCTTTCTCTCCCTGTCATCTCCACCCTTTCGTTCTGCTTCCTGTTTCCATCAGCAGAATGACCACCAGGCTCAGCCAGACCAATAGCGGCCACTGCCAGGAGCGGATTCTTCTTCACTGGAGGTTTCCACACAAAGGCTGAACAGGCCGCTGTCATAGGAACACAGGGAGCTGCCTTCTACAGAGTCGGACCCGTATCGTCTACACAGACTGGCAGCGCCTTCTCCAAGGTTGCAGGCAGGAGTCTCTCTCAGCCCTGTCTTGGAGATGCTGCCAGGGAGGGAACTTGGGACCTTCTGCATGCAAGCTTGCAGCTGCTCTTCCCAGAGTGGCCCCATCCCTTGAAGTGAATATCTTACAGTGCTCACACATGTAGTCTCCCATTCAAATGCTAACCAGGGCAGATACTGCTTTGTTAACAGAACTGCCCTGGAGTGCTGATGGATACCTCGAAACTACTTTTTTTTTGGGGGGGGGTTGTGTGGGGAATTAATGAGACAATAGTGAACAGTCTGTTACAGAATAAATTTGTGCAAAGTTTTGGTTTGGAAATGATGAGAGAGAAAGAAGTATGGTATGACAAGATTATTTAGGGAATTAGGGATACATGAAGAGAAAAATTGATTAAGTAGGCAAGAAGGCAATAAAATATTGATTAATCATGCTAATGTGGACTCTCACAAAGAGGCATTTTAGCCTAGGTAAGGGTAAAGTGTGCCTCAAGTCAATTTCGACTCCTGGCACCCACAGAGCCCTGTGGTTTTCTTTGGTAGAATACAGGAGGGGTTGACCATGGCCTCCTCCTGCGCAGTATGAGATGGCACCCTTCAGCATCTTCCTAGATCGCTGCTGCCCAGCAGAGGGGTTTCCCATAGTCTGGGAAACATACCAGCAGGGATTCGAACCGGCAACCTTCTGCTTGTTAATCAAGCATTTCCCAGCTGTGCCACTTAAAGTGGCTTAGGGTTCAAATTATTACCGAATCAGCTTAGAGCTGGCTGGCGAAAGGGCCTGAAGAGCAGCTTTAGACTTAAAGAGAAAAGAGAAGAGGGCAAGGAGATTTAGGAAGATAAAGTAAAGTTGTACCATCAAGTCGGTGTCGACTCCTGGTGCCCACAGAGCCCTGTGGTTGTCTTTGGTAGAATACAGGAGGGGTTTCCCATTGCCTCCTCCTGCACAGTATGAGATGATGCCTTTCCGCACCTTCCTAGATCGCTGCTGCCCAATAGAGGGGTTTCCCATAGTCTGAGAAATGTACCAGCGGGGATTCGAACCAACAACCTCCTGCTCTCTAAGCAGGTTATTTCCCCACCGTGCCATTAGGTGGCTTTTAGGAAGATAGGCAACTGGGACGACTTAATCCAATATCAGGTGCTCACACTTGCAGGCAGTGTGCATTGACTGGAGGATCTCCTTGCATGGATGTTGCATGCCGAACTGCGCAGGTGTGCAGTCCAGCCAGAGAGGCCCGGAGAAGCCAGCCAGAGAGCTACAGTGCCCGCTGCTCGGAGGCCCCCACCCCCCGGAGGCCAGCAGAAATAGCCCCAGTGGGGCAGTGATGGTGGCAGGGCAAGGGAAAGGACAGGGGTGGTGGCAGCAGCAGCAGCAGCAGCAGTAGCAGGGGTGGCGGCAGCCTGGCAGGGCAGGGGTGGCCTGCTTGGGGGTGGCCTGCTTGGAAGATGATCGGTGAAACTAACCCTTTATGCCAAAAAAGAGAGTTTTACTGTTTTCTTGAGAAACAGTCTCTGTCCTAGACTCGCATCTGCTCAGCCAGCTTCCTTCTCTGAACAGAGGGGGGTCAAAGGGCTCTGCCTTGCACTCACTTGTTATACTACTGACCTTGGGTCACAGCTGCCCCGTGTTTGCTTGGGCTAAGCAACCAGCCCGAGAGCTTTGCCAAAGAGGGTCACGTGCAGAGTTCACGGCCCTGTGAGCTCCTAGCCAGGATGCAGCTCCTAGCTCCAAGATGGAGACTGCTAGCCTGCCGTGCCAAATCACTTAGTAGGGTTCTGTTTGTAGCCCCGAAACAGGCTGTTCTGGCAACAGCTTAGCAAAGGGCACAATTCATGCTTGCTACAAGCTTGCCCCAAGACCAGGGCGCTTTCCAGACTACTAGACCCTACAACGGGGTCAGGACGTACCTCGGAAGTGTGCTTCCACACTTCCTGTGCTGTGACACCACAGTCCCTACCCGGACAGCAGGGTGTTGTTCACATTGCCGATGCCTTGTTTCAAATTTAATCACTGCAATATAGAGCAAGGATGTCGTGTATCCAGCATAAGGGAGTTGCTGTTTGGGTTGTTCGTTTCTGCCAGACGGCTCCCCCTGCTGTTTACATTTTGAATGAGACTTGCCTGGATGGAGGCATTTTGCTGCTGTTGAGCAGCTAGTCTGGAAAGTGCCCAGCTCTCTCTCGCGCGCTCTCTCGCTCTCTCTCTCTCCATCAGTGTCTGGGGGCTGCCCGTACCAGAGGGCCTGCTTGCCCAACCCCCCAGCCACCCATTCCTCCCCCCACATCCCCTTGTCCCCCACAGGGCACCAGCTGGCAAACAAAGGGCTCGCCATGTCTGTGACATGTCTGTGCCCCAATGCTGGCCATAACACCCCATGTCAGCGTGCTTCTGATGCTGAGGCAAAGGGTGTGTCTGGCATGGGGACACCGCCCCGCCACCTGCCTGCCTCTCCCAGCTAGCGAGTGCTTTGCTTGCCAGCTTCGAGCCTCCTTTCTCTCCCTTGCTCAGTGAATGAAGCCTTCGCTCATTGAGAGAGGCCAGTGGGTGGAGTATTCCTGCCCCGATGCCCACCAGGGGGCATGGCCAGTGGCGGGGTGGCATTTTCAAAGCCCAAGGACCTGGGGGCCCCTCCAACTTTGCTCTGCCACTTCTTCCACCTCTAAAATTATATGATCATTAGGAGACTGACTTGATTCTGAGTCAGACCACTGGCCCATATAACTAATTATTGCCGACACTGACTGGCAGCAGCTCTCCAAATAACCCGACAGAAGCCTTTCCCAGTCCTACCTGTAGATGCTGCCAGAGATGAAACCTGGACTTCCTGCAAAGTAGAGGCCCTACTAGTGAACTACAGCCCCATCCCCTAAGAGACTGAGGCCAGCCTGTTCACAAACAGTATGTGATGATGGAGCTTTCCACTTGCTACAGTTAGTCCTCAGCTTCTGATTTACTAAGAGATAATATCTCTGAAAGCCACCTTCAGTGGCGCAGCGGGGAAATGCTTGACTAACAAGCAGAAGGGTGCCGGTTCGAATCCCTGCTGCTACTATACCGGGCAGCAGCGATCCAGGAAGTTGCTGAGAGGCCTCATCTCAGACTGCGTGGGAGATGGCAATGGTCAACCCCTCCCGTAGTCTACCAAAGGAAACCACCGGGCTCTGTGGGTGCCAGGAGTCGAAATCAACGCGACGGCACACTTTCCCTTACTTTAGTATCCCTGAACATGGTTGTATTCCTGGCTGTCATGACTAGTAACTCTGGAGATACCACTGACAGTGACTGGCTGAGCTGCCCAGAGCATAGAGAGAGGCAAGGCAAGCCGGAGGGCTCCGAGAAGGGAGTGCAGAAGATGTAGGGCAGTGCTTCTCAAACTTGGGTCCTCAGGTGTTATTGGACTTCAACTCCCATAACCCCCAACCAAAGGCCACTGAGGCTGGGGATTATGGGAGTTGAAGTCCAATAACACCTGAGGACCCAAGTTTGAGAATCCCTGATGGAGGGTCTAGGTAAGGGTGATGCAAGGCGGGCCTGAGAAAGCACAAGGGCCAAGTGTGGAGATGAGGGCTAGAACAGGAGAGCTGAGAGTTATTTGGAGGAATAAATGGAAGAGGAATCCAGATCATGGAGTTTAAAAGGGAATGGGAAACTAGGAAAGAAGGAGCCCAGGGAGAAATGTGCATGGCCGCGAGTTCAGAGACGGAGATGGCTGATGTGCACAGGGTGGTTTGACGTAGCCAGCCAGCTCTTTGGCTGCAGGCCTCCAGTTGTTTTAAAAAGTCATTGTTGCTTGTGCCCCCCACCCCCACCCCACAGCCACCTGCAGCAATGAGTTCGCCAGACTCATCCATTATGCTTTGTGTGAACAAGAACATTCTTGAGTTTCCTGCCTGTCAGCTTCTCGTGGATCTTCCAGTCATTATGCATTCTAAGAGAGGGCAAACAGAAGAAATTGATCAACTCTCTTCATACTTCTCATGAATTAGATACCTCTGCCGTATCCCTATTCTGTCATCTTCTTCTCCGCATCAAGCTGAAATGAAATTCATAAGGAAAAGAGCAATCCTCCAGATAATTACGTCTTTTTTCTTTCTAAACTTCCATCACCCTCTAATAGCTCTGTTCTGGCTAGACTGTATTTTCCTGAAAATGGGAATGACAGCAGCATGGAAGTGCCATGAGATATTATGATCACTTTCCTTCCCGTCTCGCCATGTCTCTTGGTGTTTTGCTCAGATTTTCTGCTTGTCTTCATCCAGCCTGTGTCTTCAGTGTCTATACACACACACATGCTATCGTCATGCTGCTAGTCCCCATGCTCCCACCTTCTCTCCTATCTCCACCTCGTTCACGCCATCCGGTCCCCACCCCAGCACCCCGCTTTTCTTTCTCCACCCTTCCGCCTTTCTCTTGCCATCGTGTTCTCCAACCCAATCTCTTCCCACCTGAATCGTGCCTCCTCCAGCTTCTCCTCTGCTTCTCTTCCTCGTGATCCCGCAGTAACACCGTTTCTCTCCCCCTAATTCCCTGCCTCCCTTTTCTCTCTTTCTGCCTGGGCAGGTCTCTCAGCTTCTGCCTCGCTGGTGTCTCTGGCTTGGACTCTTGCCTCTTACCAGAAGGTGCTTCGGGACTCCCGGGAAGATAAGCGGTCCATGTCCTACAAAGGGGCGGTGGTGCAGATCCTCTGGCACCTGTTCACCATCGCGGCCCGTGCCATTGCCTTCGCCCTCTTTGCCTCCGTGTTCCAGCTCTACTTTGGCATCTTCATTGTCACCCACTGGTGCATCATGACCTTCTGGATCATCCAAGGTGAGACAGATTTCTGCATGTCCAAGTGGGAGGAGATCATCTACAACATGGTGGTGGGCATCATCTATATCTTCTGCTGGTTCAACGTCAAGGAAGGCCGCAGCCGGTGCCGCATGTCCATCTATTACATCATCACCTTGTCCGAGAACGCGGCCCTGACGGGGCTCTGGTACTGGTGCCGGGACCAGAAGGTGGTCGTCGAATTCAACGCCTTAATCATTGTCTGCGTCGTCACCTCCAGCTTCGCCTTAGGTGTCTTCTTCATGTTCATCTACTACTGCCTCTTGCACCCCAACGGAACCATTTTTGGCCCCCAGAGCACAGGCTGCATATGCAGCGAGGAGCCCACGGCTGTCCCCTGTGCCCCAGGGGCCCCCGCGGATGTCATCACCAGCCCCCCGCGCTCCTTGCCGAGGACTACAGGGGCTGAGAGGGAGGGGTTGCCCGGGGACAGAGACAGCTGCGTGCCGGTCTTTCAGGTCAGGCCGAGCGTGCCCCCAACCCCCGTTGCCCGCGCCCCACGGACAGAGGGTCCTGTCATTCGCATCGACCTGCCGCGGAAAAAATACCCAGCCTGGGATGCCCATTTCATTGACAGGCGCCTCCGCAAAACCATTCTGGCCCTGGAGTACACCTCCCCGGCGACGCCGCGCCTGCAGTACCGCAGCATGGGGGCATCTCAGGAGTTGCTGGAGTACGAGACCACGGTGTAGAGTGGCCAGGAGCCACGAGGAGCTTGAGCGTGGCGCTGCAGCGGGGGCCCCTCCTTGAGCCGGGGGCCGTCCCTGGCTTCTGCGCAGCCGGAGCGAGCTGGCCTGGGGTTCCGGCCCCACTGCCTCCGGGGCCAGGTGGCGGCCGCCCGAGAAGCAGCCGGCCCTCCCGCCTCTTGTTAGCCATTTTTGGTTGATCATTCCTCCTTCACATAGCACTGACGACGACTCCTGTCCCCCCCCCCTTGTGCTGCCCCCCTCCTCTTGCAGATGGGCTCGGGGAAGCCGCCCCCCTGGTGCTATTTTCCCTCGACAGGTTGCCGTGGTAGGTTTTGCCGCACGACCACCTCTCTCCCTGGGGCAGGCTGTGCTGGTTCTCCTCCAGCCCCAGGCCCCACGTCACCATCAGGCTCCGAAAGAGGGGACACGACCCCAACCACCCAACCACCCATCCGCAAAGGAGGCTGCAGCCTCCCCTGAAATACCTCACCTGTAACCTGAGCCCAGAGAGCGAAGGCCTCTTGAACCAGTGGATTTTGTTCCCTCCGGTCATCAGAGCGTGCATGAAGCTGAGAGCATCCGTTGTGGGCGGGCCGCGGAGTTGATCACGGTACCAAGGGGAGCATTTGAGAGACGAAAGATGGCGGCCTGGGGGACAAGAGGGAGGGACGGCAGGGCTGGGGGACCTGCTCACTGGCTGCTGTGTGACCGGTGCTGGTGCCTGCAGGGTTTGGTGTGAGAGGTTGGGGAGGTTTGCACAATGGTGGCTGGCCATCTCCCCAGCACGAGATCAGGTTCAAGGATCAGACAGCCCTTCCTCTTCTCCATCACATCCCAGCCCCCTTGTTCTGACCCTCAAGTCCTCCTCTTTTGTGGACCTGGGCAGCTTTGGAATCTAAGCAAAGAGATCCCCAGAGAGAGAGAGAGAGAGACATTGAGGAATAGCTAGTAGATGCTCATCCTAACGAGCCAGGACGGGCCACCTAACGAGGCACCGCTGCCTCTGGTTCCCAGCAGCTCCCTTTGTGCCTCTTTGAAGAGAGCTGCATTGCCTGCAGGCTGGCCATTCCTCAGGTAGAGCTGTGCAGGCTCTGCTCAGCTCTACCTGAGGAATGGCCAGCCTGCAGGCAGCAACACTCTTTTTAATGCCAGAATGGGGCAGGATGAGAGGGGTGCAATTGGAGTTGTCAGGTACCAGAGGCAGCTGCGCCTCATTTGGTGCCCGCTCCCGGCTCGTTAGGACAAGCCACTGCTGGGGTTAGCTATGCAGTCCATCCTGACAGCAAATGGCCAGCTGAAAATCAAGAATTCATCTGGGCGGCATCAGGTGTCTGTGTCTCCTAGGGCAGAGTGGCGAGGAGAAAACTGATCCTTGTGTAACCCTGTTGCTCACATGCATATCTTCGTTTGTTTGAAATGTGTGTCGATTCAGAATTGATACGGTGGGCTTCCAGAAAGAGCTGATCTTATCCTAAACCCCTTTGGCAGGCAGGGTGCTATTAGGATGCCAAGCCATGCAGCAGGACTCTAAGGACACATCTACATCACAATCTTTTTTTCTTTTCTTTTTTAACAGTATACCACTTTAACTGTCATGGCTTGCCCCAAGGAATCCTGGGAACTATAGTTTTGTGGGAGATGCTGTGCATTCTCTGTTGGAACTACAGTTCAGAGATTCTTGCAGGAAAAGGAGTGGCTGTTATACTCAAGTTTGTAGTGCAGATCAGCCTTCAGGGTTTTCTTCTAGCTGGGTGAAATGTGGCCAGCTGCCTTCAGCTTCACCCACTGAAGAAAGCCCTTTTCCCTGAGGGGGCTAGGGGCAAATGCTGTTTTGTGGCTACCGAGGTGATGCATTGACCCCTCCGTCCAAGAACATTCTGTTCAGGGTGATTATAGCCATGCTGGCCCCATGGAGTGATTGTCCTTGAACGTGTGTGTGTGTGTGTGTGTGTGTGTGTGTGTGTGTGTTGGGGGGCAGGGTATGTGTTTATTTGTACAGCACCATCAGTATATACCTGGTGTTTTATGGACTAACCTGAACAAAACGTTCCCTCCCCCAAGGAACTTACAAGCTAAACATCAATGGGGGAGGGGAGGGAGAGGTGAGAGTAATTTAAAAAGCTGGGGCGGGTGGGGGGGGAGAGAAAGACACAAAGAGCCATGAGTGAATGGTACACATACTTAGGATTCATTTGGGCCGGGAACAGAGCTTCAGCCCTGAGGGTCTCAGCCAAAGGCTTTTACAGGGACAAGCATTTAAAAGCCATATTAGCTGGTTCCCTCCGGGCTCTTTTGCCACCCAGAAGAAGAAGAAGAAGAAGAAGAAGAAGAAGCATAGAGCAAGGAGGGCCATCTCTTTTTCTTTGACTAACCCATGTCAACACAACCGGCAGCAAGCATTTGAGTTACCCAGCACTCTTCTGGATGCTGTAATCTGCCCAGGCTGATATTAACCCAATGAAGTTGAGTCAAGGAAAGCATTTAAACCAGAATTGCAAGTCATTGGATTATGTACAGCTAGCCTTACTGGACAGGACCCACACACCCAGAAACAAAACAGCAAACTGCACAACTCCAACCATGCATGTCTTTTCGCCATTCAGGAGTTGTGGAGTTTGAGAGCATTTCCTCTGGGTCAAGGCCGAATGGTTTTCTTTGCTGTCTTCTAAGCCAGGGTTTCCTAATCTTGGGTCCACAGATGTTGTTGGACTACAACTCCCATCATCCTCAGCCTTCAGCCATTGTGGCTGGGGATGATGGGAGTTGTAGTCCAACAACATCTGGGGACTCCAGGTTGGGAGCCAACAGCAGTCCACATGGCCAGTGTAGATTGCATTGCCTTGCTCCTTCACCCTCTCCCTAGTCTAAACGTACAAACCTGCCAATACTGTAGGGCTATTATTCACATGTTACATTGTACATCCATAGACGTGTCAATACGCATATACACTTTTGTGTGACTCTAAAAGCATATCTGGGAACTGTACCCTTCGACTGCACGGTGCAGATGATATATGCTTCTACACATGCTTTGGACGTCGTGTGTGAATAGCTGTACAGACATAAGAGTACATGTGCACAGTGTCATGTGTGAATAGTCCTAGGAGTCAAACCACTGGTGCATCCAGCCCTGCTCTGATCACTCTGACTGGCAGGGACTCTCCCAGGACTTGGACAGGGACCCTTCTGAGCCTGCTGCCCAAGTTCCAAGTGAAGAGTCAGAGGAATGGGACTAAGGACCTTCTGCTTACAAAGCGCATGCCATGGGTCCTCCCTCCCTCCTCTATGCCTCAAGAAGAACCCTGTAGGGCTACTAGGGGACCTCAGTGATAATCAAGTCCTTCCTCACAAACCCAAAGCAGGGCTTTCCATGCATCAGCCCCGCTCTCCATATCATCCAGACTAGGGCTGTGCAAAGCTTTGGAGGCCTGTTCATATTCAGCCCAATTCAGACTACACTAAACTACCATCCAGTTCAGCCTGGGTCCAACGGATCAGGCTGCTTCGGGTTGTTCATCCAAAATGTGCTTTGACCCATCCGCCTCCCCCTCTTGCTACTTCCCCGACCTCTCAAGGAGGGGTTCTCAAACTAGGGTCCCCAGAAGTTGTTGGACTTCAGCTCCCATAAACCCCAGCCACAATGGCCTTGGATTATGGGAGCTGAAGACCAACAACATCTGGGGACCATGTTTGAGAATGCTTGTCTTAACATACTTACTGGACCGGGCAGGGGGCAGGAGATTGATTGGTGGACTCCCAGCAGCCAGGGAGCAGTGACTCACGCAGTTTCTCTTTTAAAAGACTTGACTTCTTAAAATTCCCTGGAGTCCTGGAAATGGTGCAGGTGCCCCTAAGAATGATGGTCTTTTCCAAGGTAGTGTGTCTGAGTCTTTTAAAATGTGAAATGGGGCAAGTTGCTGCCTCTGTCTGGGTCTGTGGGACTGTCTCCTGCAAGGTAAGTTATTACAGGGATTGGGAGAGTTGATTTGAATTGAAGCAGATCCTCCCCAAGACCAAACTGAATCAGTGGCCCACCCAAACCACCAAGGCAGGCAGCCCCTGAATCCAAGTGATGCTGCTTTGCCCAGCGCTAATCCAGACTGCTCAGAGAGACCCACAAAAGGGAAGAACTGAAAAAGAGACACCCCACCTGAGGGTCCTTGCATACCAGTGTGGCTCCAGGGACTCGAGTGAGTGAGCCATGTTGCAAATTATAAAAGCACAGCAGTGATTTGCACAGCAGAACTTCTGGGGGGGGGGTGTCGTGCCCTTGCTCTTAAGTGTGGTGCAAAACACCTGCGCAGAGGGGGATCTGAGAAGAGAGTTATATTAGCCCATCCCGCCTAAGAATCTCCAGAGTTGCAGAAGGCACTGGGTCAAGAATCTTGCTATGCTGTGGTCTGGCAAAGCAATGGTTTTTAAGACCTACAGCTGAGCTGCACCCTGACCTAAGGTATATCCCACCAGCAACCCATGTAAATAAGTGGAGGGAGGGGAGGAGAAGGTGGAAGAAGCAGAGAGAAAATGAGAGAGAACGGGGAAGAGACAGGGAGACAGATGTGGAGACCAAGAGAGGCAAGAATATTAAAAAGTGGTTCCAAGGAATAAGGTTGGTCCCAGGAAGATCCAGGTTCTGAAAGCACCCAGTAGTAGATAATATATTACTTCACCTGTTCTCAGAGAGGGGCAGTAACTCAGTGGCACAACCTCTGCTTTGTTTGTGGTGGACATCAGGTTCAATTTCTTGTCTTTGGTTAAATCAAGTAGCAGGTCTAGGAAAATCCCAGCTGTTAGCCTGCACATGCGCACGCGCACACACACACGACCCATGGTTTCACACAGCTTCCCATTGGCACAGACTGAGGCAGCAGCACACAGAGCGCTCTGCATCGGCCAGCTCCTCCCATCTGCTGAACAGCTGAAGGATCCACACACCTTCTTGATCATTCACCACAAATCCACAGGTCTGGGCCAGAGTGCATTTGTTTAAAAAGACAACACAACCCCCAATGGATTCTTCCATTCACAAACCTTCCACTCACAAACCTACTGGGACCCAGCATGTGTCTTTTTCTCCACAGTTCAAGCATACACCTGGATCATAAACCAGCTTGGACATATAGTGCATTCGTAAGGGGGAGAGTTAAAATCACAAAAGGGAACGCCCATACCTCCCATGGGTGGCTGTGAGGGGGCGGCAGGCACAGGCTCAGCACACTAGTCGGCAGTGGTGGGGGCAGGGCAGGGCAAGGGGTGTGCATTGCACTCTGGTGCACATCCAGCGTGGGCCACTCTGACGCCTTTCTTCTGCCAGCCTGCACTGGAGAACTTCAGGGAGGTTGGCCTTCTGGAAGCCCCACTGGACAGCTGGTAGTTGGGTGGGGGAGCTGTAGCCTGTCCCAGTGCACAGGGAGTGTTCCACTGGCAGGCATCCTCCCGGTCATAGCCAGCCGTCCCATGCTGTCGGTGTGAGAGGTGCAAAGGAGGCGTTGCAGAGCTTGTGCCCGCTTCGGGGCAGGGAGGCAGGTGCACTGGGGCCCTCTGGGAAAGAGAGGTCACCAGGCCACAGACCTGCACCCCAAGGTCTGGGACTAATGGCGCAACTGCTCACACAAGCATTGCACAACAAGGGGAGCGGAGAGTTTTGCACCCTCCCCTGAACCAGAGAAGGACTGAGCACAAAGATGCCCTTCAGGCTACACACAGACTGCACACAGGAATGCCCCCTCGGGCAAGAAGGGTGTGATTCGCCAACACAGAAGGCAGCCAGGACATGGAGGAGGGCCAGGGCAGGGGAGAGACCTTTGGCTTTGGCAGCGAGGGGAGCGCTAGGCAGACATTATGTTGTGCATGCATACAGGTGCCTGTACACATGTCCATGTGTTTGTGTGAGTGACTGTGCATACATTCGTTTCAAGGGGAGCCTGGGAACAGGCCTCCTCAAATGTGGCGCTTACTACTGAATAAGGCCGTTCACACGACCTTCGCTGCAGAGGCTGGGGAGGCCTGGGGCAAAGGCTGGCGCTCACCTGCCTCCCCCCACATGAGCAGCAGCTCCCTCAGACTCTACCGCGCTGTGTGCCCACACCACCAGCATGGCGGCCGGGCCCCAAGACGGGCTCAGGACGAGGAAGCCTTCCCGCATCCCACAGGGCACTGCTTGAGCCGCGAAGTGATTGTGCAGACTATCGCCTACCGTGGTAGACCGAACTGGTGGCTGGTCCTACCTTGGTAAAGAGCTGGGCAGAGGAGCTGGGCTCCACAGGTCTGGAGCAGCTGGGACCGGAGGGCTAGCGAAGGCTGTGTGTGTCTCGAACATTACTTATTTATTGAGCATATATCTATACTGCCTGAGATGTGATCATGTGTGAATAAGGCTGAGAGCACCCATGATTTTGGTGAGGGTGGCTTCAGTGGAGTGCAGGCGGCCTGAATGTGGGGAGTCATGGGAAGCTGCTATATACTGAGTCAGGCCATTGGCCTATCTAGCTCATTGTTGTCTTCACAGACTGGCAGCGGCTTCTCCAAGGTTGCAGGCAGGAAGGAATCTCTCACAGCCCTATCTTGGAGATACGGCCAGGGAGGGAACTTGGAACCTAGATGCTCTTCCCAGAGTGGCTCCATCCCCTAAGAAGGAGAATCTCTTCCAGGGCTCACACATCAAGTCTCCCATTCATATGCAACCAAGGTGGACCCTGCTTAGCTAAGGGGACAAGTCCTGCTTGCTACCGTAATACCAGCTCTCCTCACCTCTACCTCAAGAGAAGAATGGGGAAAGCAAGGGCCAAGAGACAGTGAGAAGGAGCAACGCACTCCAGAAGTCTGGAGGCAAAGATCAGAAGGGAAAGTGGGCAATAGTTAGAGGGGCAGGATAGGTGCAGTGCAGGGTTTTGAGAATGGGGGAAACAGTGACGTGTTTGAATGCAACCAGGAAGGAGCCAGAGGCTGATGATGTGGGGCAGAGGAGGGAGCAGTAGTGTACTGGAGGGGCAGGGGATAAATATTTTAAAGAAACAATAGTCAATAAATGACAGCAGGAAAGACAGGCGGGGATGGACTCAGGCGGGCGCATGCAAGGGCTAGACCAGGGCCGTCTGTGCAACACATGACTCTGGCATGGACTCGCCCCTTGATGGCCCCCACACAGTGTCCTGTGGATCAGGAGAGCAAAAACCAGGGCCCAGGCGCTCGGTGAAAGGCAGCCGGCTCGCCCTGCCATTTCAGCAGCCCTGCCAGAGAGGCACATGGCTGCCTCTCTCTAGTCCCTCCCCTGAACAGCCTGTACTGTGATGTCATCTTCCATGTGCGGCTGTTGAAGGAGGCAGTTAGCAAAGTGTTCTCATTTTCTGTGGCAGATTGGAACCTGGACCATCTGATGCCTACCTGGTGGCCAAGGCAGGCCGCAGCCGAGGCCCCGGCTCCTGCCAGGGCTTTGGGAAGGAAGGAAGGAAGGAAGGAAGGAAGGAAGGAAGGAAGGAAGGAAGGAAGGGGTGCTTTTGAAGGGAGCAACTTCACCCATGTGGCTTCGCAGTTTGATGATCCATCTGGGAGCCGTTCTTGCAGTCAGGACTGTTTCAGGACTTGGACAAGGTTTTCTGGAGACGGGGCTGGCTCTGAACTTGAACAGCATGGAAGGCAAGCTGGCAGTGGGTGGCTCTGTAGGGAACTTGGGTCGGGATTTTATCCTGGGGCTGGTCCCGCACCTGCTCGGAAAACAGCAGACACCTTTCGACTTTTGCAGTAAGTGATGGTAGCACCTTTTTGGCTCTCATGCTGTTCAGGGTTCTTTAAAAACACTTTTCAAACAGGCAGTGTAGTACAAAATATGAGGCAACTTGTGTTAGGGACATAGGAAGCTGCCATATACTGAGTCAGACCGTCGGTCCATCTAGCTCAGTATTGTCTACCCAGACTGGCAGCAGCTTCTCCAAGGTTGCAGGCAGGAGTCTCAGCCATATCTGGAAATGCTAGGGAGGGAACTTGGAACCTTCTGCATGCAAGCAGGCAGATGATGTTCTTCCCAGATTGGCTCCATCCCCTAAGAGGAATATCTTACAGTGCTCACATTTGGTCTCCCATTCAAATACAAAACAGGGTGGACCCTGCTTAGCAAAAAGGGACAAGTCATGCTTGTTCTCCTCCCCTAAAATAGCAAAATAGCATGCTCATATGGCAAAACACCCAACGTCACAGAGGTGGTGGTGGTGGGACTCGGCAAAATCAATAGTGGCTTGTCCTAACAAGCTGGGGGGCGGGGAATTATTTATTATGAGGCACAGCTTCCTCTGCTCCCCGTTTGCTCCTCTCTCTCCCCTGCCCCATCCCAGTGAGTGAGAACTGTGCTGCCGCAGGCTGGTCGTTCATCAGGAAGAGCTGTGCAGTTAACCGTGCAGGTCTACCTGATGAGTAACCAGCCTACAGGCAGCACAGCTCTCCTTAAAGCTGGGACAGGGTGGGATGGGAGAGAGAGGAGCAAATAAGAGCTCCTGGGAAGCAGAGGTACGCACGTGCGTGCACGCGCACACACACACACACACACCTGTCTCATTAGTATGAGCCACTACTGGATGAGATGTTGGGAAACGTGTGAGCAGATGAATTTCCTTAAAAGAAGGCCACAAGCAAAACTTAAAAGCTATTGCTCCCCAAAGAGTGGTTTCCAGTGGTATACTGCCTCTGAATCTGGGCGTTCTATATAGCCACCATCACTAATAGCCAACAATATACTACTGCTACTCCTTCCCCATGGATTTGTTTGGGTCTGAACCAAAGGCCACTGTGGCTGGGGATGATGGGAGTTGTATTCCAATGACATCTGGGATCTAAGCTTGCGAACCCCTGGAGTGGGCGGGTCAAACCCTTTTCCTGGTGGTCCTCTTGTCCGGTCGGAGAATCAGATTTCACCCTCTGTCAAGTTGTCTCCAGCTTCTGTGGTGACCCAACAGAATGCAACGAGAGACACGGAGGGCACCTCTGCCTGTCTGCGCAGATCTGCTTTGGGTTCTCTTTTCTTCGTCATGCTAGAGTGTGATGGAAAGTTGCGATGATGATGATGATGATGATGATGATGATGATGATGATGATGATGATCCCTAGAAAGGTGACTGTTAGGAATGCATGTGTAAACATGCTCCCGTTGCCAGTGGCTGGCCACCTGTCCAGCAGCAAACCAGATGCTTCTACCTGCTTCCCGTGGGGGGGGGGGCAGCATCACTACAAGGCAGCCATGGTTCGTTCCACAGGGTTGGAAATGAGCCTCACCTAGGAACACCAGAAGCTGCCTTATATGGAGTCGCACCAGGGGTTCCTCTCGCTCAGCACTTTCTGCCCTGCTCGCCCTGCTCTGAGCAAAGAGGCCCCTTTAAAGTGGTGGTTCTCTTCTATGTAGCAAGGGAAGGACAACCGGCCGCATCCAACCCCAGCACAGCACCCCTCCGGTGGCTCTTGCTGCTGGCCACCTTATGTTTCTTCCTCGTTTGTGAACCCTTTGGGGACAGGGGACCAGCCGGCTTCTTATTAATTCGTTGTCTCTCGATGCAAAACCACGTCAAGAACGTGGGTTGAAAAGTGGCATCTAAATATTGCAGTACTGTGGCTTGTAGTGCAGGCCGTGCCTCAGCAGCTCTCCAAGGTTGGTTTCAGGCTCAGGAGCCTCTCCCAGCCCTACCGGGAGCGGCACGCAAGGCTCTGCCCCTGAGCAATGGCCTCATCCCCCAAGTGAGCCCCTTTGAGGGCTCCGGGTCATGCAGGGGTCCTGCAGTCAGTCGGGGCAGCTTTTCAGTCCCCACTGCAGTGTGCTGCTTCCACCTCTGTGAACAGGCGGGAAGGAAAGAAGGAAGGAAGGAAGGGTCGCCTCCCCATCCAGCCCATTCATGAAGCAGAGCGTGAGCCCACCCCCACCTTTGCCACCTTACACATCCATGCAGGGACAGATCGGGTGGATGTGTGGATGTAAAACTCCAACATCGCACAGCTGACTTCTGGATTCAGTGAAGGAGGCTGGCCACATGATTATTTCCCAGGGGTGGAGCCACCATCGTGCGGCGGGAGGGTTCAAAGAACTCGGGTTGCCGTGCCTCGAGGGCCACACCTCGCGCCCCAGCCACGCCCCCTGCATCTGATGTCAGGCACAGGGGGCATGGCCATGTTGGTAAACGCGGCCGTGCACCCTGTTTGTAAGTAAAATCCAGCCCGCACCACGTTTGCAGCATGGCCGGGATGGCTTCTCCCTGCTTGCAAAAAGGCAGGGAGAGGCATTCCCAGCCAGGCTAGGAGCCCAGTTCTGGCAGCCTGGCTGGGAATGCCTCTCCCTGCCTTTGCAAGAAGGGAGAAGCCATTCCGGCCATGCTTTAAACGTGGCATGGGCTGGATTTTACTTACAAACGGTGTGCACAGTCCTGTTTGCTAATGTGGCCATGCCCCCTGCCTCTGATGTCAGACGCAGGGGGCATGGCTGGGGCGGAAGTGGCCACCGGCGGTAGGCTGAACAGGGGCCTCTGGAGTCATCCTTATGCTACTGTTTTATCCTACGTGCATTGGATTTGATATGAGTAGCACCAAGTGCACCTGTGTCTGCTCCATCTCCTCAGAGGTGGAATGTTTGAATGCCACATACATAAAATCCAGCATGCTTAGGATAAAATCCTTCACAGGCGCATCCTCTGATCTGGCCCAGTCTCATGATGATGTAATGTGTCCACAGCTTTGATCTCTGTAACTGTGGTAGTTCTCAAGGTCTCCACTAGATGGCGGAGAACCAAAGGCTATTTTGATTTGGTCCTGGCAACCTCCCAAAGCAACCTCTGAGTGAGTGTGTGTGTGTGTGTGTGTGTGTGTGTGTGTGTGTGTGTGTGTGTGTGTGTGTGTGAGAGAGAGAGAGAGAGAGAGAGAGAGAGAGAGAGAGAGAGGATTTCATGATTTGAAAAAGAAAGTTCGGTAAATTCATGACCTTGGATTTCTTGTTTGTGCCCCATTGATATATGGGGGTAGTAGAGCTCTGTAGAAGAGCACGTTGCTTTCAGGCAGAAAGTCCCATGTTTAAGTAACAGCTCGACAACTGAACCTGGGTTTCTCAAACATGGGTCCCCTGAAGTTGTTGGATTACAACACACACACACACACACACACACACTGCCACAATGGCATTTGGTCATTGTTGCAGGCAATGATGAGGGCTGTAATCCAAATTAACCCCATGCTTTGAAGATGGTTTAACCACAGTGATCTGTGAGTGACACAAGGCTGGGGCCATTTAACCCTTTCTGCACACACACACACACACACCCCATCTAAATCACCCCACTCAAGCTACTACTTGTGTTGTGCTGGAGGTGGTGGGGGGTGCAGGTGTCTATATAAAGCCTGCAGGGCAAGGGTTAGTTCTGCAAGGGACTTAGCCCCCACTAGGGGTACGGGACAAGGCAGCACGTTATGCCTTGCCTCAGGTGCCCCAATACTTTGGGTCACCCCTGTGTGGAACTTCCATATTCAGGGGCAGTATGACTCAATACCAGTTGTGGGAGGCCCAACAGGAGGGGCTGGCTGCTGCCTTCAGGCCCTGCTTGGGTTGGAGGAGGAGGAGGAGGAGGAGGAGGTGGAGGATTAGATGGGCCTCAGCTCTTAGCCTGTGGGACTTTTCTTTCTTCTTAGTTATGGGCTGTCTGTCATATGTATGGGGGAATATACTCAACATCACTTAACACAGCCTCGTTAATCCTCCTCTTGTGTAACATGAAATCGCTCTCACACCCACACACATTCCAGTGGTGTCACAAGCAGAGAGCAATTTGCCTCACACGTAGCTAATCACATCCTTGACTCCATGTTTAATTAATCCAGAGGAATCACTCCACAGTTCCCTCTTCACAGTCTACGGACGTGACTTAGAATACCCACTTCACTTTGCATTGAACAGGTATTAACGATCCACTATTTTCCTATTCTTTGAGCAGCTTGGTGGTGAGAATGTCGGGGCATCTGGGTGGAGAACACAAAACAAAGCCGCGTTAAGAGGACTTGACTGGATGCCCTTGGAAAGATTCTTGCCTTGCTTTGAGGCCTCCATCAAAGTGCTTGATGGCTCCCTTTCCAGGGCTCTAGTGGATCGTGACTTCGTTGGTATCAAATGACTGTTACGGTCCCCAGAAGTGGCCTAAAAGCTAGCAGGGCGCCCACAATTGCTCACCATCCTTGGCTGGAAACAGTTTTTTTTCCGGGAAGCTGGACTGCAAGGTGAATTCCCCAGGAGTGCAGTGATGCAGGTCATCATGACCAAGGGCGGGTGGTTTCTTTCTCTCTGGCTGCATTCGCATGTAACGTGGAACCGAGGGTCCAGTGGACCTGCAGTCCCCACCCCACTCCCATGCACACTTACCTGTCTGCATTTGGATGTATCACCTAGGACCCGAACTGCAGTCAGGGAGACTGCAGAGAGGCGGGGGAATTGGCTGTGCAGGAGGGGGAACTGGCTGCCGGGCTTTTTCCTTCGCATGAAGGACAGCCACAGCAACCAATCAGAATGGAGAGAGGGAGCAACTTCCTCCCTCAAGAGAGGACAAATCAGAGAATCCTCTGCATTCAGAATGTAGAGCAGTTGGCTGCTAACCTCAGGTAGGAGCAGCGAAACTTACTACAAACCAAGGGTTCAAATTGGAGTTTGGGAAGGGAAACCTCAGGTTGCTTTTCCAACATGGCAGAGGTTCCATTCATCCAGACCTGCAAGAAACCCAACCGCTGTCCCGTTTAACTCCAGTTTCCCGTTATGTGCGAATGGGGCCTCTCTTTCTCTCTGTTTCCTGAAAACAGTGCTTATTTTCGTGAGGAGCAGACTAATGGCTACCACTATTGTGCAGCGCAGGGGTGCCCAGGCTTGGGGCCGTAGATGTAGCTGGGGATGATGGGAGTTGTAGTCCCACTACATCTGGGGGCTCAAGCTTGGGAACCTCTGGGGCAGGGTCTCAAGCAGAAGACTCTGTAATGTAAATGGCCAGAAGATATTTTCTCTCTCCTCCTTGGGTGCTAGTATCAGTGTCCTGGTCATAGGCAGCTGAGCACCTAGGAGCTGATATGTGAGTCCCAGCAGGATTGGTACCGGATGCTGGGGAAGTTTCAGAGGAGAGGATTGATGTGCAAGGAAAATTAGTTGCAAGCCAAAATATGGACTGTGAAACCTGTCTGGAAATGGTCTGCAAGTAGGGTCAGAGTCGGTCTTTTGCCCAAGCGAAAACTGAACTGAGCTGTCCTGAGAACATTGAGAGTCAGGTCAGGTCAAGAGGACCCATTGAGCTGGAGGGTGGCGGAAGCCATGCTGGGAGAATGCACTTACCACAGACATCATCTTGAGTGACTCCCAAGGAAAACGACCCCAGACTCCAATCAGGAGGCTTCTGGGCAAAATCCCAGCTGACCCTGAGGACCATATCACATGTCATGTTGGTGTTCTGTGACCAGAATTCCCAACACATGTTCTTCTTGTAAAAGCAGCTGCCAGAGTCCCTGATTGCAACTGGGGTTGTGATGTGGAGCCATGGGGGTCCCAACCCTTCCTTCTCATGCCATGATCCTGATCCAAGGGACACCCGCACACACAGAGGCTTCTGCAAGAAGAAATTGGGCGTTCCAGGCATGGTGATCCCAGGTCATATCTGGTTTGGCCCTCAGAGGAGCTGCTTAGAGACAATAGGCCCAGCCCATCAAGGACATTTCCTCCCCAACCCATCAAAAGGTGCTCTTGTGCAACAGCAGCAGCAGGCTCACCATTCAAAAGGTAGAGCTGTGTATGACCACACAGCTCTACCTGATGAGTGGCCAGTCTGCAGATAGCACAGCTCTTGTTAATGTGGCGGGGTGGGAGAAACAGGCACAGACAGGCTGCTGGGAACCAGAGGCAACTGCATCTTGTCTGAAACACACACACGCCTGCTCGTCAGGATGGGCCACTGTTGTTTGACGCAACCTCTGCTCTCTCCTGCACAGGAGATCTTCCTGGGAGACTGGGCCAACCAGTCTTCAGGTGTGATGTTTCCCCACCCACAAGGCCCAATATGCCCAGCTGGGAAGCCTGCAAGGACCATTCCTGTCCTTGCAGGCGGCTGTGGACTCTTTGACTGCTGATTTGCCCAACACTTAATTCTCAAGAGGTGAGGTCAAGGGATGCAAAAAAGGGCAAAGGTTAGTTGGACACAGAGCCCCCTTACTCCAGGGGTTCTCGACCTTAGGTGGCCCGTTTAACTAGGCAACATGTCCCATCCTCCCCAGGAATGTGGCTGGGGAGGATGGGAATTGTAGTCCGACACCGTCTGGGCACCCAAGACTGGGAGCTCCAACGTGCCCTCTCAGCTGTGTTGGGGGTATCTGAGGTCATGTGTTCTATCCACCGGCAACCGCTCCTGTTACAGAAACAGAAATGTGTTGGAAGGATCCATGCCCACTCTTTGCCAGTCCCGACAGGGGGTCTGCTGAGATTTCTGGAAGTGGGCTGGCGTATTGGCCATTGCAATGGCTCTCTCAAAGGACACACTGATGCCCCGGAAATCCTTGCTGCTCTGACAGCACCTGGTAGACAGCTTCTGCCTGTGGCCAACTCAGTATCTAGCTCCAAGCAGGCATGGACCCTTCCAGCATTGTGTGTTCTGCTGAGGGAATGATTTGGACAAGCAAAGAAAGACAGTGCCAGCCATTTGGCGGGGAGGCAGGGTTCGAGGGGAAAGGCCATATCATGGGGCTTTGAGGTATCTGGTGCTACCTGCCAGGGGTACCCAAGCCTTCCTTGCTGGCATCTGGGGACAAGGAGTGTACAGCCAACTGACGGCTGTAGGCAAAGGGCCTCCGTGTGGAGCGGAAGGCCCGCCTGGGCAGCCCTGTGAGGGCCAGCCATCTCTCCTCCTGCTTAGAAGTGACCCCCCTTGGCATGACCTCCCAAGGGTCACTCCAGGGTCACTCAATGCCATGAGTGAAAGCCAAAGCACAGGCATCTCTGGGGCACCCTATTCTGGGAAGGGGACTTGAGCTGGGGAAGGGGAGAGTTGGCCCAAGGGGTCCACGTTCTATGCACTGTAGTAGCCACGGCCTTCTCAGCCTTGGGGCTGTGAGCTCTCACAACCTTTGCAATAACCTCCGAGTAGATCCGCAGTGGAACCCCCTGCAGCCAGCATCTCTCCCCGAGCATGGGTGTCTGGGGGCTGGGGGCGGGGGCAGAGAGGCCTCACAGCTGCTCTTCCTCGGGCAGAGGGTCCCCCTGGGTCTTTGGGCTTGTGCCGTTTTTCTTCCCCTTGCTGTGGAACAGCCACAAGGCTGTGTGCGTGCATGTTTGTGTGGGAGAGAGCTCTGGGCAGGCGGGCAGTTGATGCACCTGTCTCCAAAGGGGTGGCCAAGGAGCCTCGGGGAAGGAATCCTCTCCCACCCCCTTGGCAACTTTTATTTTCCCTGTCACGGAAGTTTAAATAGGGCTGAATTAACCAAACAAAGAATGAAGTCTTTGGAACTATATGCTTTACTGTGATCTGGTTCCTGAATGAGGGACGTCGTCCTCCCCAGAAGAGGGAGAGCAACTTGCCCCACTCCAACGGGACAGCATAGCCACCCATGAAGTCTGTAAAGAGAAGACCAGAGACTAGGGGGGAGTCCAGAGGCCCCCCAGAGGCTCAGATCTGGTCTTGCCTTCCGGCCTCTTCCTCTCCCCAGGTTAAACCCACACCATGTGACCCAGAGATGGACATTTTGGATCCAGGTTGCAGAATGCTGAACTTGTGTGCTTTGGTCTGGATTCGAATTTTACTGCTGGACTGTGGGTGAGGTGATTGTGCACGGAGAAGGAGTGTGGCTTTGACTTCTAGAGGTGACACTTATTATGCGGGGGGGGCAGGCAGATGTCTGGTCAGAGGTGCTTATTCTTCCCTTTCCCTTCACACACCCTCCCTCGAGAATGGTGCGGACTTGGTTTTGCATTGATGTGGGTTAACTTTCAAAAACAAACAAATCCCACCACAAATAAACACACATGATGACTCTTGTTGCTGTGATGTTATGATATAAGAACTATTCAGTAAGTCCAACGGAGGCAGGATGTTACGAAAAGGTAGCAGTCCCTCTGGCAACCCCATTTCGAACTCGGAACCCTGGATGGCCCCTGAGACATCGCTTGGCTGGGCCACTGCCTGACCAGAGCAAGCCAATGACCATGGGTGACCCTCACGTGGACACTGCATCCCCTTTGCAGCCACCCTCACCTCCAGCCTCCCCTTCTCCCTCCTTCTGGGAATTTGGGACCCCACCCCCACCCCCAGACTGTACATATGTCTGATATCCCTCCTCCGATTGCCTCCCCATTCAGACAGGTGGGAGGTGAGGAGGGGCCAAGGTTCGGTACCAAGACTCTTTTGTACGTCACAGACTTTTTGTATATTTTTAATTCTGCTGCAACATGATATTAAATTCATTTCAATACAAGCTGTCTTGCAGGGTTCCCTCTTTTTTCCACTCCTACCCTGGCTGCTCGCTTGGCTCTCTTCCCTTCTGGACACCTTCAGAACTGTTAAGTGCCCAAGCAGCACTGGTGGAGAACCAAGACTTCTTCACACGACATGTCATCAGTGGCAGCACCGGGGAGGGGGGATATTGGGGGGGGCACACAGAAGGGGCGAAATGCATTTATGGGTGGGCGAGCTGGATGCCACATGCTGCTGTAGATTTCTGAAACATAAATCGGGGTGATAGGGGCAAGGCACTTTTGGGGGGGGCTTTCCCCCTCTCCCCTCTCTGGAGCCGCTCTGGATTGTAATTAACAAAGCAAATTCATTGCTGTGAGATGCAGTGACAGTCACTAGCTAGAAGGTTTTACAATGGATTGTCAAGTGGGTTGGACGCTGAACTACATCCCACAACGACCAGACGATGATGGAAGAGGTGGTCCAACCACAGCTGGAGACCCAAATGTGAGAACCCCTGCATTAGCCAGAGGGATTTCCAGGGGCACATGGGAACATAGGAAGCTGCCAAATACTGAGTCAGACCCTTGGTCCACCTAGCTCAGTATTGTCTTCACAGACTGGCAGCAGCTTCTGCAAGGTTGCAGGCAAGACTCTCTCTCAGCCCTCTCTTGGAGATGCTGCTGCCAGGGAGGGAACCGGGAACCTTCCGCTCTTCCCAGAGCGGCTCCATCCCCGGAGGGGAACTAAAAGCAGCCGCAGATTTTCCTCTTGAGCCAGAGGGATGCCAAACATGATGCAGCTGCCTCTGGTTCCTGGCAGCCCAGGTGCCCCCTCTGCTAACAAGAGTCACACTGCCTACAGGCAGATGGGCCATCCATGGCTCACAGTTTTTTAGAGTGTGAGCCCTTTGGGGACAGGGAGCTTGCTTTATTTATTTATTTATTTATATCCATGTGAACCGCTTTGGAGCCACCTAATGGCACAGCGGGGAAGTAACTTGCCTAGGGTGCAAGAGCTTGCCAGTTCGAATCTCTGCTGGTGTGTTCTGAGTGTGGATTCTATGATAGCAAATGAGATTTTCAATGAGACACCATGAATCCACTCACTCTCATTTGCTATCATAGAATCTACACTCAGAACACCTCAGAAACAAGAGAACCCTGTACCCCATGGGTTAGAAACCCATGGGGGTGGTTGGCACCCTATGTGCACTACATCACCACTCGCTCTGGGCCACCCCAGCACCCCCCAAGTGCACTTATGGGGCTGCTGAAAGCTCCATTATGATTATACCTTATGAGGAAAAACCTTAAAGGCGCGTAAACTTCAACAATTCACCAAAAATCAGCCCTTTGCCCAATTCCTTTCAAATAATTCTGATAGCTTCCTTGCCCACCCTAGGAACTACCAGCCACCACACTCCACTCTACGACACCCCTCCCCCCCCCGACGTGAAGCTATACATTTGCTGCAATCCTACTTATTCTCTATGAGAAATTCAAAAATACTTTAACAATTCACCAATCAGAGGAGTGTCCAATTGCCTTGGGGTTTTGTGGGTGGTAGGCACCCCTGTCTGTCTACCACCCACCCCACTTTTGTGCCCCTAGGTGCTCCACAATAGGGGATATGGACTGGTTCTGGTCCCCTTATACTCTATGAGAAAAATAATTAAAAATATTTCAAATATTCATTAAAAAATCATAGGGGTGTCTTATTGCTTCGGGGTTTGCATGGTTGTTGGCACCCATGGGTGCTCCACAATAAGCAATAATGGGCTGGTTGGAATCCCATTATATCCTATGAGAAAAAAATAAAAATAATTTTCAAAAATTCATAAAAAAATCGTACGAGTGTCCGATTGCTTTGGGGTTTGGGTGACAGGTACCCCTGGGTGCCAGCTACCATCCTACCAATTTTTGGGTGTCCAAACCAGTCTGAATCAGTTCAAATTTGAACCGAGCCGGGGGTGGTTCGAACAAAACCAAAACCGAGCCGCCCCCTCCTGGTTTGAACCCGGTTCGAATCCGAACAGAACCGGGTAAACCAGTTTTGTGCACATCCCTACCTTCCTATAGAGAATTAAATGAATGCATGATGGCACTTTTCACTAACAGTTGCTATTGACTAAACTAAGGAGCCCCCATATTCTGAGGAAGTGTGCCCCCTGGATACCATCTGCTGAGGGGGAAACAATGGAGGAGGAGTTCTGACTTCTTGCACTGCTCGTAGGCTTCCCAGGGACATAAGAACAGCCCTGCTGGATCAGGCCCAAGGAGGCCCATCTAGTCCAGCATCCTGTTTCACACAGTGGCCCACCAGATGCCTCTGGAAGTCTACAGGCAAGGGTTGAGGGCATGCCCTCTCTCTCCTGCTGTTACTCCCCTGCAACTGGTACTCAGAGGCATCCTGTCTTTGAGGACGGAGGTGGCGGCCTGTAGCCCTCTGACTAGTAGCCGATGATCTGGCTGCCCACGGTTGGAGGCAGGATGTTGAGCTAGATCAGCCTTTGGTGTGATCCAGCAAGACTGTTCTAATCAAGAATGAAACCTCCATGTTCAGGGGAAGTCTATCTCTGAATACCATTGCTGGGGAGCAAACAACGAAGGTGTTGCAGCCATGACCTGCTTGTGAGCTTCCTTGAGGCATCTGGCTGTACTGTGCATCATGGTCAGAGACAAGCGGCAGCTGGGCTAGCTTGGACCTCTGGACAGATCCAGGAGGCTCTTCTTACAGTCTGGTTTTTTAGGGGGCATTGGCAAGGTCAGAGACATTGATTCCAGATTAATGAGCAGAGCAGATGCACATATGGAGGAGAGGTCTCTTGGTGGCTACTAGCCATTCTGATGGTGGTCACCTGACTGGTTTTTGGCCGGCCGGCCTGTGTTTCTTAATGCCTAGGCTGCTTGCCATTTCAGGCAATTTTAAAAAGCTAGCAACCAGCTGCATCAGAGCTCTGACAATTTCTAGACAAAGGGATTATATTGATTGGGAAGTGGAGGGGGAGCAGGAACAGGGCCAAAGGAGAGCCTTCTCCCAGCCCATTTAGGGTTGTGAACAGAGGCACTCTTACCCCTGGACTTCTGGACCAAAGTCATAGGAACATAGGAAGCTGCCTTATACTGAGTCAGACCCTTGGTCCATCTAGCTCAGTATCTTCTTCACAGACTGGCAGCGGCTTCTCCAAGGTCACAGGCAGGAAACTCTCTCAGCCCTATCTTGGAGAAGCTGCCAGGGAGGGAACTTGGAAGTTGGAACCTTCTGCCCTTCCCAGAGCGGTTCCATCCCCTGAGGGAAATATCTTGCAGTGCTCACACTCCTAGTCTCCCATTCATATGCAACCAAGGCAGACCCTACTTAGCTAAGGGGACAAGTCATACTTGCTACCACAAGGCCAGCTCAGGGCCTCCACTCTTTAGTCTGTGGTGTGGTCATCCAGTTAAGCATGATGATGCTTAATTGCAGTGAGGAGGGGTCTCCAAAGGCCTTTAGGTCCAGGCTCCAAAATCGCCTAGGTACATCTCTGGTTGTGAAGCAGAAGGCGGGGCGGGGATGGGGGGCGAGGAGGAAGTACCTGGATTAATGTTACACAGATTGAGAGAGAGAGATTCACTGTGCTGATTAGTTAGGTAGGAAAGGAGCAGGGAAGAGCCCGAAGCTCCGTGCAATAATAGCAAATCAATTTGCACGCAAAAAGTCCTCAGCCCCCCTCCTAGGATGGCCAGTCAAAAAGGACCAGGGTTGGAGAGACACTGCCAGGCAAAGTAGAGAATTCAGACTCACATTGCAGACTTATACTGTATTTTCCTGAATCCAAGACTAGGTTTTTTCCAAACTTTTTCCAAGAGAGCCAGTGTGGTGTAGTGGTTAGAGTGCTGGACTAGGACCAAGGAGACCCGAGTTCAAATCCTTATTCAGCCATGATACTTGAGGGGTGACTCTGGGCCAGTCACTTCTCTCTCAGCCTAGCCAACTTCACAGGGTTGTTGTGAGGAAGAAACCTAAGTATGTAGTACACCGCTCTGGCCTCCTCAGAGGAAGAGCGGGATATAAAATGTTTTAAAAACCCAACAACATTCTTTCACATTAGAAATCAGGGTGTCGTCTTAAATTCGTAGTCCTCTTCCTTTTGGGTAAATAAGGGTAACCTTATTTGGGGGCACACACACCCCCAAAGGTTGGGGCAAAAAACCGCAACTCCACATATACACTAATAGGATCTGAGTTGTTGGTAACTGACCAGGAGAGAGATCCTGAGATCATGGTAGAGGGATCTTGGGGTCGTGGCGGACAGCTCATTGAAAGTGCCATCTCAGTGTGTGGCAGCTGTGAAAAAGGCCAATTCCATGCTAGGAATCATTAGGAATGAGACTGAAAATAAAAATGCTAATATTATAATGCCTGTATACAAAACTATGGTGCAGCCACACCTGGAGTACTACGTTCAATTCTGGTCACCACATCTAAAAAAGGACATTGTAGAACTGGAAAAGGTGCAGAAGAAGGCAACCAAGATGATCAGGGGCCTGGAGCACCTTCTTTATGAGGCTAGGCTATAACACCTGGGGCTATTTAGTTTAGAAACTAGACAACTGCGAGGAGACATGATAGAGGTCCATAAAATCATACATGGTGTGGAGAAAGTGGATAGAGATAATTCTTTCTCCTTCTCTCACAACACTAGAACCAGAGGTCATCCAATGAAACTGAAGGCCGGGAATTTTAGGACCAACAAAGGTAAAGCTAAAGTGTGCCATCAAGTTGATTTCGACTCCTGGCACCCACAGAGTTCTGTGGTTTTCTTTGGTAGAATACAGGATGGGTTTACCATTGCCTCACAGTATGAGATGATGCCTTTCAGCATCTTCCTGTATTGCTGCTGCCCGATATAGGTGTTTCCCATAGTCTGGGAAACATACCAGTGGGGATTCGAACTGGCAACCTTCTGTTTGTTAGTCAAGCATTTCCCCACTGCGCCACTTATGGTGACTCAAAGGAAGTACTTTTTCACACAGCACATAATTAACCTATGGAATTATTTGCCATGGGATGTGGTGATGGCCACTAGCTTGGATGGCTTTAAAAGGGACTGAGACAATTTCATGGAGGACAGGTTTATCAATGGCTACTAGTCTGGTGGCTATAGGCTACCTCCAGCCTCAGAGGCAGGATGCCTCTGAGTACCAGTTGCAGGGGAGCAACAGCAGGAGAGAGGGAATGCCCTCCCCTCTTGCCTGTGGGCTCCCCAAAGGCATCTGGTGGGCCACTGTGTGAAACAGGATGCTGGACTAGATAGCCCTTGGACTTGATCCTGAAGGGCTATTCTTATATTTCTTAACTTGTCTCCTCTATTTTTAAGGGGCTCATCTTAAATTCAAGGTCATCTTGTATTTGGGTAAATATGGCAAAGTAATTCCAAAACATCCTTTCCCCATCCTTTAGGAGACAATCCCAGCCCAGAAAAACTCGTGTTCAGTGCCTGCTAGGGCTCCGCTCTGCATTGTGGAGGCCCTTTCAATCAAAGCAAGTGTGTGCCTCTGAACTGGTGCCTTTCCTTTGGCCATTATGGCTGGGGATGATAGGAGTTGTAGTCCAACCACACCTGGGGGGGTCACTTTGAGACCCTCTGCCTTGATCACTGAGAATGTTTTGCACTGCACCCTTTGGAACAAAGACACAAAGACACGCTTCCTTTCATGAATCATGAGGACACATGTGTTTAAATGGCTGGTTTTTCGAGCAATACACACCCAAGAGAACAGTGAGTGCTCATGTATATTGCTCCCCAGAAAGCCCAACAGCAATAAAAGTGGCCAGTGATTACCTCCTGCACTACCCTCAACTGATGCAAGCCGCACCTGTCTTGTAGTAGCCTGTCTGTACCCAAGGACAATGTGGAAAGTTGGCCCCCAGTGGTCTCACACACACACACACACACACACACACACCCCTCTACCTGGTGAATGGCCAGCCTGCAGGTTTTGTGTTAGTTACTGTTTCTCCGCCTCAGGCCCCATTTCCCCAAGGGAAGAATATCTTGATCATTCGTTGGCTCCACCAGTCTTCTGCCTTTCCTCCTCCCAGGAGCTCAAACTGGCAAATGTGGAGTACCCAGGAAGTCTCTCACCCAGGCACTGACCAGCTGTGCTTAGCTTCAGGAAGGTGGCTGCATCACGGGACCATTCCTCGGGCCATATAGTGGCCTACCTCAAAGGGCTGGTGTGAGGCATTTTAGAACAGCCCACCCCTTTAAAGTGCAAATAGAAGTTAATAGACAGAATAACGCAGAGGAGGAGGAGGAGGAGAAAACTTTAGGAGGAGGTTGCTGTAGGTTTACTCTGGGTTTATTGTGAGGCTTTACAATGAGCTTGAATTTGCCCCCCAAAAACTGCTGCAAAAAGTGGAATTTTTTGACCCCAGACATAAATTGGGCTACATTCCAATGCCGAATGAAAAACCCCGAACCATGAGTGGCGTGCTCCCTGATAGTTCACAGGGACTTCAGGGTAAATCTGGCCCATATGTGAACGCCCACACAGGGCAGGCGAGACTGTGCATGGAGCATGCCGCCATCCATCCCTTTGCTAGACCCTGACAGACAACAAGCCCAGCCAGGGGCATAGCAAGGCTGGAGCAGGCCCTGGGAGGAAAGGGAAGGTGAGCACCCCCCTGCCCCCACCCCGCCCATTGTTTTTGCTGCAGAAGATGAAAGCAAAACCTTCTCGGCACTCCCTTTCACTCACTCCCCTGCAAATAATAATATCACACACTCCCCCCCCACACACACATACATGCACACTTCTGCACATGCATTCCCCTGGCACAGCCGCTTTTGGAAACCATCTATGCCCACTGCAGTCACTTTATAGATTCAAATGAAGAAGGGCCAGCTGCCACTCTTCTCCTCCTCCTCCTCCCTCGGGGCCCAGGGGCCTTTGCCCTCCTCGTGTTGGGTTATGGCTACACACACACACCCTGCCAGCGATTCCAGACCTCTGGGGGGGGGCCGCATCCAGCAGCAGCCCTGCCTCAGCGCAGCAGCACCTCCGACTGCTGCTTATCGGTGCCAGGAGGGACAGGAACTCGGCCAGCTGACCTCAGGGCCGGTTGCTGGTGGAGTTTCCGAGACAGGATGGGGAAAACAAAGGATGGGCCATGCAGAGGAAAAGCCGCTTTCCTGGGGACAGGAGCAGAGCCAGGACGGGCCATGGAGTATGAAGCGAAGAGAGGGAGAAAGGTAGGTGCATGCGGGCATGCCTGGGGGGTGAACGCTGCGTGCCGGGCTTTGCTTTGCGTGTGCGTGCTGGACTCCTTATGGGGGCATCGTCAGTGCTCCCCAGGATGGGGAATATGGCACGAGCATATTGCATACGGCGGGCCATCCAAGCTGTTAAGGTGTGCAGGGGAGTGTAACAATCTACTTGATTGTTGGAGTACAAATTCGACACAGCCTTCCTCAAGGGCAGGGGGGTTTCGACTCTGGGTCCCCAGATGTTGTAGACTACAAATCCCATCATCCCGTTACAATGAGGCAATCATGGCAGGGCATGATAGAAGGATCCCCAGATGTCAAACAACGTCTGGGGATCCAGGGCTGAGAACCCCTTCCCCTAGGCCCATAGAACCAGGCAAAAAAGGGCAGGGCCTCGGGAAGTGGGTGGAGCTAGTTAGATGGCTTTCCCGACAAGCCCCTCCCCTCACACTCACACCCACAGCACACCTCAAGGTGGTCTTTATGATCCACATGATCTCCTCCGGAACTGCAGTTTCCATCACATTTCCCCACCCAACTCCCGTGAAATCATCCCTCTATTTCCAGGGCTTACTTTGAGCCAGGACATGTTCAGAATCTGTATTCAGTACCAAAAACTCAGCAGCTGCAGGACATCATGTGTGAAGCAGGCAAATTTGGCCAGAGTGCTCAGGAACAAGCAAGCCTGGAGATCCGAATGGCTGGATAAAGTGAAAACCATTAGGGGCCAAGTGTTGCAAAAATATTGAGCTGCCTATCTAGAATTTAAAAGTGGGGATTCAGTGCCTCTCTGCAATTAGCAGAAGCATCTAAATTATGCAATGCATACTATTTGTTTGATGTGCATAATTTATGCAGGGCATAGAATTCAACTTTTCTGGATACATAAATTTTGGGGTTTTTTTAAAGCGCTATATCCCAATGAAAGAAATATTAGGTGATACATTGTATGAGTTTTAGTCAATTAATCTATCAATTGAATTTGCATAAATCTACATATGGGTAAAAACTATGGTTCTGAAGCCAGCTGTATACTTCCTTTGTTTTTAGGTGACATGCATGTGTCATACTCACAGTAGGCAGCACCCGCTTAGAAGGTGCATTTCCCCCTTTGCATGAGAGAACAGAGGGAGTTGCCATCTGAGTCAGGCTGCTGGTCCATCTCGGCGGCAGCGGCAGCAGCTGGTCCTAACGAGCCAGGAGGGTGCCAAAGGAGACACACCTGCTTCTGGTTCCCAGCAGCCTGATTACACCTGTTCCTCCCATCCTGCCCTGCCCCAGCGCTAACGAGAGCCACACTGCCTGCAGGCTGGCTGTTCATCAGGTAGAGCTGTGCAGGCTTAGAAATCACAATGCCTTGATCTTGTGAAAAAATGTTGAGGGGGAAACTCCAGGAATCGCTTCAGTCAGAGTTGGCAACCTCAGCCACCATAGAAAACACAACAAAGCCAGGAAGCTTCCACCAGGATGCCAGTAACCAGGAAGAACACATCTCTAGATGCTTGTAAATGGGTGATACTGTATATTTTATGGTATCGCTCGGCAGCACATTTTGGCCCCAAAGGCCCTCTTTCGTGGCAGTCCTACTGTTTGAAAATCTTACAAGCAATCTCTGATAAAAGTACTCCTTTCTTACTTAAATCCAAGTGACTACCATCAGTGTTCCCTCTAATTTTTGTCATCTGTGTGCAGGATAAGTTTTGTTCTGGGCAGCAGGATCGAGGCAGTGTGCACACTTTCATTCAGAGTGGGGGACTCCTAATTCAACCTGAGCAGGATCTAAAATTAACTGAGCAGACACATGTGCACGCCTTAGAGGGAAACCATGCAATACTTCCTAACCAGTTATAATGCATCAGACAAGATTACTGAGAGTACAGCAGATCAAATCAAATCAAAATATATGACACACGTTGCAAAATAGCTCGGGTTACCCACCGTCAATCCCAACGTGAATACTCATGGTGCAGCTTTTAGTACGGGAGGGCAAAAGACGCGGGAGGGGGAGGGGAGAGAAGGATCCAGCCAGGCCTCCATGATCTCATACCATAACCGTTTTGCACCCGTGACTAGGAGAAGCCCTAGAGAAATGCCCTCTGCACACAATCAGAGGGACTTTCCCCTTTATTACTGCTGCATGTTTCAGAGTTGAGGCCTGCTGGCACTGAAAAACGGACACTGGTGTTGATCCAGCAGGTCCCAAGATGGCCCTAGGTAGTTTCAGCTCCATACGAGTCCTGCATCTGTCCAAGAAGACCAAAGTGCTCACGGTTCTTGGATCAGCAGCTCTTCCAGGCAAGTCCAGCCCTCCGCCCGCATTCTGAGCAGATGGACCCTTGTGACCTTCTGCCCTCTGCAACCGATCCAGCCCCCACCCAAAGCCCTGGGGGCACACTTCCCTCCAGCTGCCTCAGGCACGGCCAGCTGTCAGACTGGGCTTCTAGCCGAACAGCCATCAGCCAGCCTTTAGATCAGTGCGTTATGCTGGCTGTCACGGCCACAGGGCAAACCTACGAGACGCTGGTGCCTCAGGCAGATGATCCTAATAGCAGCCCTTCCACCTCTTTCTAATTAACCGGAGGTCGAGGCATCATCCACCAGGAATGACCACAGAAGCGAACAGATGCTGTGCAGGAGCACATTTCAGTGGGGCTTTCAGAGAAGTCCTTTCCAGTGGGCTGTACTCCATGGTGGGCCAGACTTGCCTGTTTTCAGTTCTGCTGCCTTTCGTGGCACCCAAACCCCCTCCTGAGGTGGCCACTTCTAAGCCGAGCCTCCTGGGCCGCCAGGGAGAGAGAACGTGGTGGAGAGACAGACTGAATGGAGGAAAATGGGTATACCTGTGTTTTTTACATGAATGCCTGCAGCAATACATGAATGGCCCAGGAGAGGGCGCCTAAACCAGGACTGGCCAACCTCAGCCTCTCCCGCTGTTCATTAGAACCACGGAATTTAGAGTTGGAAGGGGACCTCTGAGGTCTTCTAGTCCAACCTCCAGCTCAGTGGGGGAGTCTGCTAAAGCAGCTTGGAGCAAAAGGGAGCCCACCACTGCATGAGGTAGTTAATGCCACTGAGTTCTTACAGTTAGGAAAGTCTTCCTAATGTCTAGCCCAGGGGTTCCCAACCTGTGGTACTCCAGATGTTGTCGAATTACAGCTCCCATCATCCCTAGCCACACTAAATTGTAGCTGGGGGTGATGGGATTCTAGTTCAGCAACATCTGCGGTACCACATTTTGGGAACCCCGGGGGTTAGCATTCTGGTGTTGATATTGTTAGACCACAACACCCACATCCCCAGTTGTAATAAATGCAGTTGGGAATGGCGGGAATTGTAGTCCAACCTCAGCTTGAGAGCCTCCAGTTGGCCACCCTGAATAAAGGTAAAGTGTGCTGTCAAGTCAGTTTTGACTGCTGGTGCCCACAGAGCCCCGTGGTTTTCTTTTGGTAGAATACAGGAGGGGTTGACCATTGCCTCCTCCCGCGCAGTCTGAGATGTTGCCTTTCAGCATCTTCCTATATCGCTGCTGTACCAGCGGGGATTCAAACTGGCAACCTTCTGCTTGTTAGTCAAGCATTTCCCCGCTGCGCCATTTAAGCTGACTACCCTGATCTTAGTCATATGGTACTAAACTGCAACAATAGGTATGTAGTTCAGAAGACACAGCAGTAGCAGGGAGGCAGAGTATGGAGGAGGAACAGGAAGAGAGGAACAGACAGAGGGAGAAACAGGGGTGTAGCTGGCGGAGAGGGGAGATAATGAAGAAAATAGGGAGGGGTGGAGCTGGGGGCCCATCTGGAGCTGGGGCCCCCGGGTTCTTTGAACCCAGCTGCTCAGTTATAGCTACAGCCCTGGGGAGAAATTTGGGTAAGTGGGGGAAAGAGGCATAGTGAGAACAGCAGATGCTGCCATAGTAGCCCCAAATACAGCATCTTTAATAAAGGTCATTCTTCTCATGCTGAGTAAAGAGTCTCTCTCGATAGCACATGCACATCCAGTGTAATCAGAAACACCAGCTCTTGTTCTGGTCCCTCAGATGGTTGCAGTAAGTGTCACTCAAACAACCAAAATTTCCACTAGTGAATAAAAGCTTTGCTTTACTTCCAAGCATGCAAAATAACTCCCGTCTCAGAAGCTCAGCAGCTTGAGGGGCGTTTGCAGTTCAAATGGAGATCAAAGTCTGGGAGAGGAATTTTTGAAGATGGTGAATTGAATTGTGGAATGATTGCTAGGCTACTACTTTGCTAACTGAGCAAAGAGGCACCTTTTCAGGGGGTGATTCTCTTGTATTTAGCAAGGGGAGAGCAACTGGCCCGATCCAGCCCTAGCACAGCATCCCTCCAGTGGCTGTTGCTGCTGTCTGCCTTATGTATCTCTTAAACTGAGAGCACTCAGAGGACAGGGAGCCATCTCATTATTTATTTATTTACTTATTCTATGTAAACCACTTTGAGACCATCAGTTGAAAAGTGGTATATAAAATATGCATCTTTGCCTTCATTGTCTTCATGGTAGCAGGCGAAAAGACATGTGGGCATTTTCTATCTATAAAAGCCTACATAACTTCTATCTGAGTACAAGGACCCATTGTCGAGAGCTTCTCTGGGAATCTGAACAAAGAACAAAAGAGAGAGCTGCTTACTCTGGATTGCCTGAGAGAGGAAAAGTCCGATGCTTTGGGTTATCTAGTAATCTAGATAACTTCATAGGATTGTAGTTAGACCACACAGTAATAATCACATATTCTACCTTGCATGCATTCTACACCCACGATGCACCTGTGGCAACACAGATATCAGGGCATAAAAGAGGATGAGACCATTATGATGGCATCCAAGCACAGGCAGTTTACAAAAGAAAGAACCCCCTTTCTAGGAAAATAGGAATATAGGAGGCTGCCTTATACCAAGCCAGACCCTTGGTCCATCTAGCCCGGTATTGTCTACAGGGCTGTAGCTTTAATTGAGCGAATGGGTTCAAAGAACCTGGGGCTCCCAGCTCCTGAGAACCCCTCCCGCCAGAGCCACCCCTCCCTATATTCTTCACTATCTTCCTCACTCCAAGGGGCTGAAAGAGAGAGGGGCGAGCACAGGCGAGCATAAAAATAAACAGAAAATCCAATTAGATGACATGTTTCATTTTAACTCAAGTCACGCAAATATGAGTTGTGTGGTTTCAGGTGAAGTGGTACTGCTGCCAAGTACAATACTGCACAAGGTAGGGGTTTCTCAAGTCCCCAGATGCTGTTGGACTACAACTCCCATTATCCCCCGCCACAATGGCCTCCCTTACAACCCCTGGTGTAAGGAATAGTTTTTTGACCCAATATATGTGAAAAATAAGAATGATGGAGGGTATTTGTCCCAGTAGAAGGGCAAGGCCTGGCCAGTGGCTACCTCTCAGAAGCTCAAGTGGGCTGAGTAGGGCAAAGGGGGTTTTCGCTCAATGACCTGCATCGCTCCTCCTTCCGCCCCATGGCTAGCAGCAGCGGAAATAAATAATGCAGAATAACAATGGCATGCACACTGTGTCAAATTTAAGGCACAGGGATTTTTAAATTCTTATTTTCTCGACACAGAACTTAATTTGGCTCTTTGGCAGCAAGTGTGTCTGGCCATCTGCTGGCATTACAGGGTTTATGGGACCATTTTGAGAAGACAGCATCTGCCTGCATTTCCGCAGTCGCTTCTCCACTCCTCCTCACACCCCGCTTGGTTGCCAGATGAACAGAGGCTCTGCCCCTTTACTGGTGTCCTTTCCTCCTGCCCGCCCATCCCCAGGGGTTCGTGTCTCCCATCAAGCGGCTGGTTTTCCCGAAGGCAGCTCGAAAGCAGGCCCTGAAGAGCAGTTTGTGCCGGCGTCCCCTGCACTCTGTCCCACTGTACCCTCCGGACTATCTCATCGACCCCCACATCCTGCTGCATGACTACGTGGAAAAGGAAGTGAAGGTACGGAGGGGAGAGGGAAATCATAGAGAGGACTTCCATGTGGCTGAGCTTGCTAGCGCAGCATAGTGGCAAGTGGCTGAGTCAGACCATAGGTCCATCTAGCTCAGTATTGTCTACCCAGCGGCTTCTCCAAGGCTGCAGGCAAGAATCTCTTTCAGCCCTTTCTTGGAGATGCTGCCAGGGAGGGAACCTGGAACCTTCTGCATGCAAGCAGGCAGGTGCTTTTCCCAGAGTGGCTCCATCCCCTGAGGGGAATCTCTTCCAATGCTCACACTTCTAGTCTCCCATTCATACGCAAGCAGACTGGACGCTGCTTAGCAAAGGGGACAAGTCATGCTTGCCACCAGAAGACCAGCTCTTAGCAGGGCATAGCTTTGCTACGCACGTAACCTTGGCTTGGCCAATGAATCTGTTGAATGGACGGTGGAGCTCCAACCAAGAATTCTCAACCACACCCTCGTTGCAGTTCCCAGAGCTCTTTAGGGAAGTAAAGCAGTGAGTTTAACCATGAGGATTAAACCCAACTGAAATTGGTTTCCAAGCATTTCCAGGTGCATCACTCCACACTGACCTCCTTGGCTGACAGGCTCACCAAAAAAATGGCAAATCTGGTCTCCAGTAAATTACACAGAGTTTAGCATCAGATAATCTCAACTTCCCTTTATTTTTCTTTTAAGCTTTGGAGAAAACCCATAAAGCAGGGGTTCTCAAACTTGGGTCCCCTGCAGGTATTGCTGGATTACAGCTCCCACCACCCCCAGCCACAATGGCCTTTTGCTGGTGAGGTTTGTAGTCCCATGACATCTGGGGACCCAAGGGCAGAGAATCTCTGCCCCAAAGAAAAATGCCCTCCATTGCATATTTCCATGCTGCAAAACCCCAAGTTATTTGCAAACCCAAATTATGAAAGCAGCATAAATGAGGCAAAGCCTGTCTCCATAATCTGTCCTGCCCACAGATTTGATGTTGTTGATGTTGTTGTTGTTGTGTTTCTTTGTTTTAATTTAGAACATTGCTTTGGAGATTCCCACACAATCCTCTTCTGTCCCTAACCTTTCTCATGGGATACTCATTCTAGTTTTCTCTTTTTCTCCCTCTAGTTTTTAGGTCACCTGACTTGGGTGAACACTTCCTTGAACCCCTCCAGCCGTGATGAGCTGTTGCAGCTGCTGGATACTGCAAGGGTAACCACACAACGTACCTCAGAGCAGTTTGCTGTTGTTCAAGTAACCATCATGCTTAGGATTGCTGTGCCAAACATTGCGTCAGGTGCAGCGTTGATAAGATGTTAGTTGGTCCAGGGCTGGTGAAGGGGCCTCAGTGTGTGCTGCACATGAATTGCTGTACAGAAAAGCCAAAATGAATTTCTCTTAACCAGAGTGAGCTGAGCTCTACACTTCCAGTCATTCCACTGTGGATACCGGAGCGGGGTGTGGGGGGTAATTGTGCTGGAGAAACCCTAGACATTATTATTGTCCCTGTGCCCCCTGGAACTGGGAACAGATGCAAGGAAGAGCAACCAGATGACAAATACATGGGCAAAGTCTGTGGGGTTTTTTTAATGGTGGGGAAGCTAGGAAAGGTATAGTAACATTCTGCAAAGATGATGCTTCCAGTTCTTGGTGGGATCCAGCAAGACAGGGCTAGACAAGTCCATCGAGATTAACGGAGCAAGCAGGAGCAGGTGGCAGACAGGATCAAAAGAGAGGCAAGTTGGTAAGCAGGGCAGGATGCTGCCTGCTGGGCCCTGGGGAACACCGGAATGGCTGCTGGGGTGGGGCTGTTGTTTGGACCACAATGCAACCCTGGGGTTCATATGAAGGGAAGCAGGGGCTGATACTTCCTCCTGACTCTCTGGCTAGAAAGGTTGTGCCTTCAGGTTTCTGCCTGTTCTTGAACAGTCTGCAACTTTCCCTCTGGCCAGCTATCCTAGTGGCAGGGAGAGTGGGGGAGAGCTGGTTCCTGTCTCTCAGGACTGCTTTTCTCATCTGATTGGAGGAAACCATTCTGGTTAAAGAAACCTGTAGGTACAAGAATTGTGATTGGGCGTTGGGGCTTTCCTGCCTCCCTGCTCTAGTCTGTGGCTTGGCTCACCTGCTTGAATGATCTGGCCTGACTGATCCTGCCTGTCTGTGCCTTTCTGCAGTGCTCCTGTTCTCCACCCATTTTTTTCTGCATGGGGTAGGAAGGGTGATCTGTCAAGGGTTGGTGGAGCAGATGCATGGACCTTGCTTTGGGCAGGGAGGTGGGAGGAGATGGTCCCTCTCGTGGTCCTTTCCAACTCTGATTGTTTGTTTGTTTGTTTGTTTGTTTGTTTGCTTGGGGTGGCTCACAACATTTATTAAACAGTTACAATATAAAACTAGACTCATAAAATTAACCAAATTAAACAAATTATAAATCCAAGCTAAAACCACAATCAAAATTAGCTTTTAAAATTCCAAATTAAAAATTTAAAGCTAAAAACTAAGAATTATAAAAACTGAAAACTAAAGAACCTACCAGATATACACAACAGGTGAAACATTTAAAAGTATCTTTAAAAAGATGTGTTTTTAGTTGTTTCTTAAAAACACTGAGAGAGGAAGCATGGCAAAGCTCTTCAGGGAGGGCATTTCAAAGCCAAGGGGCCACAACCGAAAAGGCCCTGTCTCTAGTCCCCGCCAATCGGATCTCTGTTAGTGGTGGGGCTGTGAGCAGGGCCTGAGATGACGAGCAGAGGGCCCTGGCAGGTTCATATGGGCGAATGCGGTCCAACAGGTGTAGGGCTTTAAAGGTCAATACCAGCACCTTGAATCTAGGCCGGAAGCGGACTGGTAGCCAATGAAGCTGATGCAGGATGGGTGTAATACTCATGAAGTGATCTGTGCCCATGAGCATCCTTTGCAGCAGCATTCTGAACCAGCTGAAGCTTCTGAACCGTCTTCAAGGGCAGCCCCACTTCTCAGAAGATTATCAGAAGGGCAGCCCCGCTTATCAGAAGATTATCAGAAGATTGACATCTGATCCAGCACTACTCTCTCTCTCTCTCTGGCTCTCCTGCAGCAATTAAAGGAGCTTCCTCTGAAGACGACCCCTGAGCAGGACAGCATCCTGAGCCTTTCTGCACGCTGCCTGCTTCTTACATGGAGGGACAATGAGGAGCTCATCTTGAGGATCCCCACCCACGAAATTGCTGCTGCCTCCTACCTGAGGGACGATGCCCTGCACCTCCTGGTGCTCAAAACAGGTGTGGATTGACTCTGCTAGGGAATCCTCTCTGTCAGACAGAGGAAATCCTGGGCTTTGGGGGAGATGGAGACCACATCAGGCAGGGCATTGCAGGACAGCACCATCCCCCTTTGTTGAGAGCCGCTATGCCGGTTTCAAATGCTCCATTTCCTTCTTCACATGCATGGGGTGATTATAACACAGAGAAGTGCCCATCCAATTCTGTAAACAGAATCTGCTTGCCTGCCTGCCCATTACACTGGAGGAGCCTCTTTAGAATGGGCATATTTCTGTGTGGGTGTTCTAGTCTTAAAATAAAGTTGGACGGCGCACTTTATTATGTAAATTTGTGTGCACTCAAGGTGCCAATTTGAAAGCAAAGAAAATGAGATGAAAAGAAAGATCCAGTAAGCTGCCTGAATTAAACAGTAGAAGGTTATTTTACTAAAGGTTGCCATTCTGGGTGGTGGTTGTTTTTCCTTCTCTTAAGTGTGCTGCAATAAGTCTGAACATGCAAGTGTTGAGGCTTGGGTTGTAGCTTTGACCTGGGAATAGTGTGAAAGAAGCTCCTGATTAGACGAATACAGTGAGTCGTTTGTGATATGGTTGGCAGTCTGAAGGCACAGCCATGGCAGAGTCAGGCAGGAAGAAGATTATCACTAGACAGGCAGGCTGGTGGTGGTGAAGAAAGGCAGGTATTGGGCAGACAGAGACAGTGGGAGGCTGTCAGTCTGATGGCAACTTGATCTCCATGCTAAAGGGGAGTTGCTCATACTGAGCTGCCAGGTCAGAGCCTGGGTCCTTGCAGGATCCCCTTTGGTCCCTTGTGCCATCTGACAACTGCATGTTGATTCAGTAGCTGCAGTGCCACCTTCTGGCCAGCTGCACTGGTGGTGCTCAAGTGCAGTGGATAGCAGGCTAAAGGGCTCCCTCTTCTGGTGAACTGCTATAGCATCACAGAGAGAAGGGTGCTTGGGTCTGGCTCTGTGCTTCCAGACAGGCAAGCATTATTATACTGGTGTGAAAGAATGAAGAACCTCTGTACAAGACTCTTGCACTCTCATTTCCAGATATACAAGGATGCAGGGTTGCTCAGTGCACCATGAATTTCAGCCGCTTGGTAGCAGTTCCTTGTGAGGCCAAGGAAGTCTGTAGGGCAAGAGCATCTGTGGGAGAATGTGCTGGAGGGTGTGTTTCCTCTGACCCAACCAGGAACAAAGGAGAATTCTGTTCAGGAATCCCCTCAGGTTGCCAATAGCAGCGGAGGAAGTTCTGTCATGATCTCTTTCTTCTCCGTGTGTTTGCCAGTCAATGCTGGGGAAGCGGAGTGGAGTGGAGGGAAGTTCCATTGTGCAAGAGGACAGAGAAGGTGGAAAAGCCCGGCCCTCCTTTCCATGACATCCAGACCAAGCATGAGGGGCAGCTAATACAGAAGCACAGAATGCAGTGCTGAAAGGGACCTGGGAGGTCCCTGGCAAATGGCCATCCAGCCTCTAGTCATGGGGTGAGGAAGGCCTGAGTAAGAGAGGAAGGGTGCAGGAGGAGGCTGCCGCTGAAGATCCCCTTCGCCGTTGCCCCCCCTCCCCATACAAGAGCTTTGAACAAAAAGAGAGAGAAAGAGAGGGGTGTGGGTGTGTTGGGGCATTAATCCATATTGATAACAGAACGACACTGATCCAGCTCCCAGAGTCCCAGATCCTAAACAGGGCTTTCATGTCTAACCCCAAGGGGAATTGGCTCTCTGAGTGAACACTTTGTTTCCCTGTGGGGTCTTGTAGGATTGCTTTCTGAAAGTGGGGCATCTTAAGCAGCTGCCTGCTCTGGATCCGGGCATTTTAAGTGAGCTGTGCTGTATTGTTGTGGTCTGGGTTGTGGCATCGCCTCCCAGCAAGGGGAATAATATTGATTATTTATTATCGTATTTTACAATGTACTCACCTCCAAGTTGAAAATAAAATGTTTACAAGGAAGCTCACAGTGACAAATGCAATCCATTACAATCACAAAGAGAAGCAAAACAAAAAACAAAAAAAGGTAGGGCGCGCCAATTAAAGAGGGAGCACAGAATGTAGAGGCTATTCCCACGAGCAGCAAAAATCGGGCTAGGAGAGCCTGTAAACCACCGGGCTCGCAGGTGAGCCTGGTGGCTTACAAGCGGCTAGCCTGCTTAGGTAGCCCGCCCCTTAAACCGGGTTTGCGGAGCAAGCGCTCTGCAAACCCGTTTTTTAAAATCATGAGTAGCCCCCCGACCGCTTGGCCTCCGAACTCCCCAGCCCCGGCTGGCTCCGTGACGGAGCTGGCAGTCGTGTGGGTGGCCGCTGTGGCCGCCCAGAGCAGGCTGCTGCTTGTGTGCGGGGAGAGCGGGCTTAGCCTGCTCTCCCCGAAAACCCGCTAGCGGCTCTTCTCACTAGTCGTGAGAAGAGCCTCAAAATCAACCATAAAAGCCTGAGGGCCAGTGGTTGGCAAACTGGGTTCCTCCAGATGTTGCTGAACTACAACTCCCAGCATCCCCAGCTACAATTTATTATGGATGGAGATGCTGGGAGTTGTAGTTCAGCGACATCTGGAGGAACCCAGGTTGGGAACCGCTGCCTCAGGGCAGGGATTCTCATTGCTGGGTCTCCAGATGTTATTGGACTTCAGCTCCCATAACCCCCAGCCAAAGGCGACTGGGGACCCAATGTTGAGGATCTCTGCCTTAGGGAATGAAAAGGCCTTTAAGGTCTCTTTACTGGAAACAGAGGGGGCTGGAGGCAGGGGTGGCTCCCTCATGAAGCAAGGGGAGGTGGTTGCCTCAGGAGGTAAATGTGCAATGGGGTGGCAAATGCAGGCACTCCACCCCCCTCCCCAGGCCGAGGCCAATGAAGGGAGAGGGCAGACAGTGGGGATGGAGCGGCGGCAGTGGAGGTGAGGCAGGCGAGGGGTCAGCACAGGTAGATGGGGTGATGCCCACAGCAAAGGCGGGAGGGGTGCCCAAACTCGCTGCCTGAGGCTGTCCAATCACCTTGCTTCATGTGGGGGATGCCCTAGATAGCATGCCAGACTAGGGCTGGGGGCACTTGAGGAGAGCATGGTGGTGGTTGTGCCTTCGAATCGGTGTCAACTCCTGGAGACCTCAGAGCTCAGTGGTTTTTCTTTGGTAGAATACAGGAGAGGTTTCCCATTGCCGCCTCCTGCGCAGTATGAGATGATGCCTTTCAGCATCTTCCTAGATCGCTGCTGCCTGATATAGGTGTTTCCTATAGTCTGGGAAACAGACCAGCAGGGATTCGAACCGGCAACCTCTTGCTCCTTAGGCAAGTTTATTCCCTGCTGTAGCAAGCATGAATTATCCCATCTGCTAGTTTGCATCTGAATGGGAGACTACATGTGAGTGCTGTAAGATATTCCCCAGAGTGGGATTGGGCCACTCTGGGAAGAGCATCTGCATGCTTGAATGCAGAAGGTTCCAGGTTCCCTCCCTGGCAACTCGAAGAAAGGGCTGAGAGAAACTGTTGCCTGCAACCTCGGAGAAGCCGCTGCCAGTCTGTGTAGACAATACTGAGCTAGATGGACGAAGGGTCTCTCTCTCGATATATGGCAGCTTCCTCTGTTCCTATGAGTTCAAATTCTTACTCAGCCACTGGTGCCAGGTGTTGGCCAGATATTTCTTGTCAACAGCCCAGCAGATTGGTTGATGTTTCCTTCAGGAGAGAAAATGAACTGGAATCAGAACTTGGAGGAGGGGAGACCCCATGTGTAAGGGGTCGGCCAATGCAGGATGCATGTGCAGAAAGGAGCAGAGAGCTGGCGGAAGGCCGCTGGCGATCTCTCTCGTCTCAGATCTGATGGGGACAGCATGTCTGGTGGGTCTAGCTGCTGTGCACTGCTGCTTGTCTGCACCAGGTCTGCTTGTATGTTTGCAAAGAGAGCAAAGCAGCACCACAAGCCTCTGGTGCTCACTCTCACCCAAAGGCAGTCAAACCCAGGTAGTCCTGGGAGCTTCTTTCTGCTCAGAGAAATGGGGAGCATATAGCAAGATAAAACTGCCTTATACTCCATCAGACTGGGACCCATCCAGCCTGGTGCAGCTGACTGGCAGTGGCTTAAATTCCAGGGTTTCAGGCAACTATCTTTGTGAGTTCTGCTCCCAGACCCTCTAGCGCTGGAAACATCAGAGACTGAATCGAGGCTCTTCTGTGTGCAAAGCAGGTGGTCTCCCACTGAGCTCTGGGTCCTCCCTTCCCCCTAACCTGCCTCGTAGGGCTGTTATCTTCACTGGTTACCAGTCCGCTTCTGGCTAGATTCAAGGTGCTGGTCTTAACTTTTAAAGCCCTACCTGGCTTGGGGCTGGAGTACCTGTCGGACCTCATTCGCCCATATGAACCTGCCAGGACCCTCTCCATTCAGCAACTCAGGCCCTATTCATGGCCCCACAACAGACAGAGATCTGGTTTGCGGGGACTAGAGACAGGGCCTTTTCGGTTGTGGCCCTTGAGCACCCTGCCGGAAGAGCTTTGCCATGCTCCCTCCCTCAGTGTTTTTAGAAAACAATTTAAAAAACAAACCATCTTTTTAAAGACGCTTTTTAATGTTTCATCTGCTGCTTATATCTGGCAGGGGTTTTTAACTTTTTGATTCTTAGCGTTTTACTAATAACTTTTAATTTGAAACTCTTAAACTTTGTAATTTTAAATGTGGTTTTAGCTTGGGCTTTTAACTTGTTTAATTTTATTATTATTATTATTCCTTTATGTTGTATCTACTTTACTAATGTGGTAAGCAGCCCCGAGCAGTAGTGTACTGGAGGGGTGAGGTATACAAAATATGAAATAAATAATTACAATTATCTCAAGAGCATACCATGCATGCCACCCCGGGCTCTTTGCAGGTGGTAGGGTGGAACAGGACTGTGAGAAATACAGCCCCCTCTCCATGAGGACTGCCTGAACAGGGGTCTTTTTTCCTCCCCTTGCCCTCCCAGGCTTAGGAGTCGACCCAGTCCGTGCAGGAGGCAGCTTGGATCTTTATCCAGGAAACTCTTCCCAGGAGAAGAAATTCCCCGGAGGACCACCAGATAAGCGGCCAGTGGAGCCCTGGCCACTGGGGGGCACCATGGAGCGGAGGCACACCATCTGCAGCCTGGACTGGAAGATGGCCCGGGGTGGGCAGGACAGGAGGCCCAGTGGGGGCGGCAGCCTGGAGCGGAAGCAGGGCACAGGCAGCGGGGAGAAGAAGCCGGTGGCAGGAGGAGGAGGCGGCAGCAGCAGGCCCTTTGGCAGCTGGGAACGCAGGCAGACCTACAGCGGGAGCTGGGAGCGCCGACCCCTGGGCAAAGTCGGAGGCAGCTGGGAGTGCCGGCAAGCGAGTAAAGCGGGGGGCAGCTGGGAGCACCGGCAGGCCTACAGTGGGAGCTGGGAGAGGGGCAAGACCTGCGGCAGCTGGGAGAGGAGGCACACGGGGAACAACCCACTGGACCCCAAGGAGCCCAGCCCCGAAGCCTACTGCAACCTTGTCATCCTGGCCGTGGCTAACAGGGTAAGTCACTCACTGCCCCGCCCCCACAAGACGGGTGAGTCCCAAGGGAGAGAGGCAAGATTCCTAAAGCTGCTGGAAGCATTGAAACCCCTTTACTGTGCTCACCAGGATCCAGGGTTCCCCCCCAAATTCTTTGATGTTAGAAATTGGAGGTCTAGTGAAATGGTAGTGAAATCCCAAACAGATTGTGCGGAGCTCCAAAAGGATCTCTCCGATCTGGGGGAGTGGGCGGCAAAATGGCAAATGCGCTTCAGTGTTAGCACGTGTAAAGTGATGCATATTGAGAAACCCCAACTTCAAGTATACGTTGATGGGATCTGAGCTGTCAGAGACTGACCGGGAGAGGTGTCTTGCGGTTGTGGTGGACAGCTCCTTGAAAGTGATGACTCCGTGTGGAAAAAGGCCAATTCCATGCTAGGGGTCATGAAGAAGGGGACTGAAAATAAAACGGCTAATATTATATTGCCCTTATACAAAACTATGGTGCAGCCACAGCTGGAGTACTGCCTACAATTCTGGTCACCACATCTAAAAAAGGACATTGTAGAACTGGAAAAGGTGCAGAAGAGGGCAACCAAGATGATCAGAGGCCTGGAGCACCTTCCTTACGAGGCAAGGCTACAACACCTGGGGCTTAGAAAAAAGACAACTGAGGGGTGACATTTATTCATTTATTTATTTAACATATTTTTATACCACCCAAAACTTATGTCTCTGGGTGGTTTACAACAAAACAAAATAAATGACAAGAGAAAAATTTAAACATTAGTCAAAATAAATAACAGCAAAAAAGTTAAAACATTACAACTATTTAAAATTTTAAAACAATGTTTTAAAACAATGTTAAAACTATTAAAACAGTACTTAATTAAAAGCCTGGCTGAACAGATGCATCTTTAAAGATTAAAGACATGGTAGAGGTCTATAAAATCATGCATGATATGGAGAAAGTTGATAGAGATAAATTTCCCTCCCTCTCACACAACACTAGAACCTGAGGGTCATCCCATGAAAATGGGCTGGCCGTGAAATTTAGGACCAAAAGGAATAATTTTTTCACACAGTGTGTAATTAAGAACATAAGAACAGCCCTGCTGGATCAGGCCCAAGGCCCATCTAGTCCAGCATCCTGTTTCACACAGTGGCCCACCAGTGGCTCACCAATTAATCTATGGAATTTTTTGCCATGAGATGTGGTGGTGGCCACAAGCTTGGATGGCTTTAAAAGGGGCTTGGACAAATTCATGGAGGACAGGTCTATCAATAGCTACTAGTCTGGTGGCTATAGGCCACCTCTAGCCTCAGAGGTAAGATCCTTCTGAATACCAGTTGCAGGGGAGCAACAGCAGGAGAGAGGGAATGCCCTCGGCTCTTACCTGTGGACTTCTCAGTGGCATCTGGTGAGCCACTGTGTGGAACAAGATGTTGGACTAGATGGGCCTTGGGCCATGGGCCTGATCCAGCAGAGATGAGTCCTCACTGTGAGTACCTTAAGATATTCCCCTTAGGGGATACAGCCCCTCTGGGGAGAGCATCTGTATTTTTGCATGCAGAAGGTTCCAAATTCTGTCCCTGATAGGGCTGGGAGGGACTCCTGCCTGCAACCTTGGAGAAGCCACTGCCAGTCTCTGTAGACAGTACTGAGCTAGATGGACCAAGAGTCTGGCTCAGTTTAAGGCAGTTTCCTATGTTCCTTTCAGGCAAATACAGGTATAACCTGTATTAAAGCTCTATTGTTTAAGGGAGTCATCTTACATTCAGAGTTCTCATGTTCAAGTAAATACAATAGTTTTGTTTTTCAAGTGGGCATTTGGGGATACATTGAAATATTTGGCATGTATGCATGAGTATCAATAGGGACAAGAGTGAACAGCCAAGGTTTTGTAATACCATCAACAGGCTTCAGCTACAGACCAAGTTTGGGAATATTGCTCAATTATTTGTCATTGTGATAAAAAATATTTTCATGGGAAAGTGATGTAAGCAAATGCTGTTCATCCTCCTGTCCTGCCCCCACCCACCCCAATTTGGGTTAACAGGAAGAAAACAGAAAAAAGGTAGGGGAGGGTTACCAATTATTGTACTTTCATGCCACTAGGGCTGCCATCCTCTGCGCACTTACTTTGGAGTAAGCCTAACTGAGCTCAGAGGGACTTACAGAGGGGCTTACTTATGATAGAGGTGTATAAAATCATGCATGGTGTGGAGAAAGTGGAGAGAGAGAAATTCTTTTCCCTCTCACACAACACTAGAACCAGGGGTCACTCCTTGAAATTGATTGCCAGGAGGTCTAGGACCAACAAACGGAAGTACTTTTTCACACAACGCATGATCCACTTGTGGAACTTGTGGAACTCTCTGCCACAGAACTCTCTGCCACTCTCTTCAACCTGGATGGCTTGAAGAGGGGTTTGGATGACTTCACGGAGGAGAGGTCTATCAACAGCTACTAGTCGGAGGGCTATAGGCCACATCCAGCCTCAGACAGGATGCCTCGGGGTACCAGTTGCAGGGGAGTAACAGCAGCAGGGAGGAGATGCCCTCAACTCCTGCCTGTGGCTTCCAGCGGCATCTGGTGGGTCACTTTGCGAAACAGGATGCTGGACTAGATGGGCCTTGGGCCTGATCCAGCAGGGCTGTTCTTATGTTCTTACTTCTAAGTAAACTTACTTGGGATTGCACTGTGCGTGCTTGTCAAGGGAATCCCAGATTAAAGGTCTGACAGCTCTTTCTTTCCGGGGTACAGGACACGGCCGAGGAATTGTGCGCCCTCATCTGCCAGGTTTTCCAAATAATCTACGGGGACCAGACCATTGAGTGTGTGGACCGGGCTGGCTACCACTACACATCCACCCCCAAGCGGCTTTGGCTCTCCAGCCGGAGTGAGTCCATTTGAAGCTATGAAGCAGCCTTACACAGAGTCCGATCCCAGGTTCATCTAGCCCAGTGCTGGCAGCTCTGTACGTCTGGGCATCTAGCTCACTACAATACTTGACTCTGACTGGCAGCAGCTGATGCAGACCTTAGGACTGCATGCTAGGGTTTTTGGCACCCCAGGTGGAGTGTGGCATTGGCACCCTTCCCCCGCTGAGAAGTGTGGCTCCCTGGTTGACTAGAGCCACACAAGCTGCTCATTCGCCGGGACGGGAAAGGGTTTGGGACGGGAGAGATCGCCAAGCCAGGCAAGGTGGGCATTGCTCATTCTTTCTCCCTCCCCTCACCCCCTTCCATGCCCCCTCCAGGGAGGAGAGCGGATGGGCACCCCCAGCAAGTCAGGTGTGAGTGGTTGCTTGGAGAGGGAGGCATGTAGAGCCCCCCCACCCCACCAGGGTCCTAGACGACCACCTAACTCTGCCTAGCAGACCGACCGGCCCTGCAGGCTCGGTGTCAGCAAGCAGCCCACAGGGTCAAGGCTAAGAATGAAACAGGAGCCCCGGTAGAAAAGGCAGGCAGTGAGCCCAGCTCAGGAGAGAGGTCGAAGCATGGTGGGATGCTTCAGGCCTGTCCTGAGCTGGAATCCTGCTGTGAAAGTCTGGACGGAAGTGCAGGGTCCTGATTAGGGGAATGGTCAGCTCTTGCAGGACGGAATGAAACTCCATGTCCGGGAGTCCTGGGCCAGAACAGACAGGATAGGAATGAGCCGATCTCTCCAAGTCTTTGCCAGGTGCCGGGATGGGAGGCTGACCCAGCGGGATCAGGGTCGTAGAGGGAGGTTTGCAGAGGAACGGGGGGGGGGTTGTGGGTGGGCAGTGCAGGAGCTGTGCTTGTCCCTCATGCTGCCCTGCTGTGGGCTCTCTTTGCAGGCGAGAGCTGCCGGACGGACGGGACATACGGATACGATGCTGACTTCAGCTGCAGCGGAAGCTCCTTGTGCGTCCTGCTCTCCTGACTGGTATCAAGTGGCGTCTCTTGGCCACAACTTCTTTTCCTGGCATTTGTTCTCGTGGATGGGCTCTCTGGCAGCCGAACCTGGGTGGGAGAACGAGAGGATTCCCCTCCCCCTTGCTCAACAGCCATTCCCAGAGTTCCTTGAGAGAAGCCCTGCTTTAAGTGGGCTGTGTACACACCCCCTGAAGCAAAGCTGCTTTCACCTAACTCAGGGGTTCTCAGCACTGGGTCCTCTGATGTTGTTGGACTACAACTCCTGTCATCGCCAGCCACAATGGCTGAAGGTTGGTGGCATTGTCTGAGAATGCTTGCATGACTCCATCAGCGTGGCCTGCTGAGCACCCAGCTGCAACTGGGGGTGTGTGCATCCTGTTGTCCTTTGACCCAGGAAGCAAAATGTCTTGGGCTGCCCCGGCCCTGGCGTTGAGTGGGCCAGGCATGCAATGGCCAGGATTAAATATATTAGTATATTGGATAAGTTGATAAGTTGGAGATGCTATGCACATATTAACTCTAAACAATTCTTCCAGCAAGACCTCTTTATTATGCAATAGATAAAATACTACCCACAGATGTTACAAGTTAAAACAAAACCGGTTTCTGTGTCAATACACTATCCTCAGTTGTTTACACAAATATCTCAGCAGTGCTTAAATTCCTTTCTCGGGAGGTAAGCAGTGGGCGGGGAGAAAGGAAGGAGGGGGGAAAGGACAAGGTAATAGCTGCAAGGAGGAGCAATTAACACAGCTTCTGCCAGTCAAAGACTAAATAATTTCATAGCATAAACCATCTCCTCCTTAACATTAATATCTGGTTTCAATTTCTCTATTTCAGTTTCTCTATATACACTGCCTCCTTTTTTTAAATGTTTCCGTAAATTTCTTTTCACCAACAATACAGTTATCTTCATTCCCACCACTCATCCAGCATGCCCCTCCTTCCTTTGCATGGACTACGGCTTAGTATGACTCTCATTATTTCACATTTCCAACAAATGCTCACTATATCTCTCTTAACGGTCTCCCCATTTTCCCTATATAAAAAGAGGAACATTCCAAACACTCTTATCTTATAAATCATGCCCTTTAAACTACACCAACCCTCTCTCACAAATAACACAATCTTTAAACTCACACTTCTTCTCATACAATTGAGAGCTAACCAATTGTTGTTTCAACGCTATTAGTGTACTGCATACATTAGCTTGTAGTATGCAGCTGAACCTGGGTGGAAAGTTAAATTTACAAAAAGGATTGCTAGAATTGAAAATTCCATTGATTACTAATAAATTTATCTTGCAAACTCAGAAGTTTCTGGAGAGACATGGAGTTAAAGCTAATGTAGTATGCAGTGTGCCAATAATGCTGAAAGAAAAATGGGTTAACTCTCAATTGAATGATGAGAAGTGTGAGTTTAAAGAATGTGTTATTTGTGAAAGGAGAGGGTTGGTGTAGTTTAAAGGGGTTGATTTATAAGACAGAGTGTTTGGAATGTTCCTTTTTTATTCATGGGAAACGAAAAGACCATTAAGAGATAGATATAGTGAGCGTTTGTCGGATATGTGAAATAATGGGAGTCGAACTAAGCTGTGGTCTATACAAAGGAAGGAGGGGCATGTTGGCCGAGAGGTGGGAACTAAGATTACTGTATTGATGGTGGAAAGAAATGTGCGGAAGTGTAAAATAAAGGAGGCAATGTATGTAGAGAAATTTAAATATTAATGTTAAGGAGGAGATGGTTTAGGCTATGAAATTCATTCATCTTTGACTGGCAGAAACTGTGTTGATTGTTCGTGGTTGCAGCTGTTATGTTTTCCTCTCCCCACTCCTTCATTCCCCCCCCCCACCTACTGCTTACCTCATGAAAAAGGAACTTAAGCACTGCTGAGATATTTGGTTTGTATAAATAACTGAGGATGGTGCATTGAAACTGAAACCAGTTTTGTTTTAATTTGTAACATCTGTGGGTGATATTTATCTCTTGTGTAATAAAGAGGTCTTGGTAGAATAATTATTAGTCTATCTATTTAGGATCCTTTTGTGTTGGTTCCAACTATTAGTGAATCCTATCTTTCAAAGTTCTTCTTGCTGTCTCACTCCTGAGTCCCCAGATGATGTTGGACTACAGCTCCCATCACCCCCAGCCACAAAGGCCTTGGGCTGAGGCTGATGGGAGTTGTAGTCCAACATCTAGGGATCCAAGCTTGAGAACCCCTGCCCAAAAGTCTTTTTCAGATTCCAAGTGAGAGATTCACTAACATGATTAATATTCACATATGCTTTGGCAACTTTTCTGAAATAATGTAATATGAATCCTCAAAACAAGCTATATATGAATGTATCACCACCACCCCCTTTGGAGCAGAGGTTCTCAGCCTTGGATCCCCCGATGTTGTTTGACTACCATCATCCCCAGTCTTTGGCCATTGGGGCTCAACAATATATCTGGAGACCCACGGTTGAGAACCCCTGCTTTAAGCCGTGGGAGGAAGCCAGCTGTGTGTTGCCTGAGACGGCTCGTTGCTAATCCCAGTGGAGAACTCTTCAGCGGCGGCTCATCCTAATGAGCCAGAGAGGCACCCAGCCGCTGCCTCTGGTTCGCCCCTGCCCTGTCCAGGGGGGGCGGGGGGCGGGATAGGACAGAGAGGCCCAGCCAGAGCTGCTGGGAGCCAGGGGCCGCTGCACCTCTTGTGTGGGGCCTCCCTGGCTCTTTAGGACGAGCCTCTGCTGGAATTCTTGCTGACTGGCTCCCTCCTTCATGCAGCGATGGCTCCCACGACACTTTCGATGCCTACTGCAGCGGCACGTCCTCCCCTTCCTTCTACCAGTCGCATCACAGCCTGGCTACAGCCTGCAGCGGCAGTGATCAGAGCAGCGCTGCTGCTGGCCTGGAGCAGCTGCAAGACTATATGATCACGGTGAGCCAAGTTGAGCTACAATGCTCTCATCATCCTGGGAGCTGGGGCTCGGCTCTCTGGCATCCCTGGAACTGGGCAGCCCCTTCGGGTCATGTGGGGACATCGGGGGGGTGGGGGTGGCGGCCACTAGCTTGGATGGCTTTGAAAGGGGCTCAGACAGTCATGGAGGACGGGTCTCTCCATGGCTCCTAGTCTGGGGGCTAGAGGCCGCCTCCAGCCAGGGGAGCAACAGCAGGAGAGGGGGCATCCTACCCTCAGCTCTGGCCTGTGGGCTTCTCAGAGGCATCTGGTGGGCCATTGTGGGGAACAGGATGCTGGACTGGAGAGGCCTCCTTGGGGTTCTCTGATCCAGCAGGGCTGGTCTTATGTTCTAATTATGTTCACTACGAACCCCACCGCCCATTGGGGTCATCTGAGGAGATCCGTCTCCAGTTACCGCCAACTCGTCTGGTGGTTACACAGAGACGGGCCTTCTCAGTCGCTGCTCCGAGTTTGTGGAATGCGCTCCCTGCTGAGTTACAATCCTCCCCATCTCTGGCAATTTTAAAAAAACACCTGAAAACCCATTTTTTCACCCAAACTTTCTCAGGTGTTGTTTTTTTAAAATACTGTTTTTTAATTTTGTGGTTTTTTAATTATCATATTGTTTTAAATTATATATGTGTTGTTATATGCTGAACTGTTTTAACTTTTATATGTGTTTGAAATGTTGTTAGCTGCCCAGAGACGTGAGTTTGGGTGGGGTATAAATTTGATAAATAAACAAACAAACAAACAAAATCACTTTCTCTGCTCTCTTCCTTGCAGCTAAGAAACAAGCTGACCCCACAGGAGATCCAGCAGTTTGCCCTTTTGCTCAGGGAATACCGGATGGGCCTGGCGGTGGAGGGATACTGTGCTGGCCTCCTCCAGCTCTACGGGGAAAAGCGGAAGTTTCTTCTCATGGGTAAATGCAAGCTCTTTGCCAGCGCTCCGTGGTGGAGCACACACTGTGCATGTCTGTTGCCTCTGAACTCCGTGGCTGGCACCCTGACTAAGGAAGCCTGCGTGTGAGGAGGGCCTGAAGGGCCCCTCAGTCAACTGTGTGTTTCTTTCCGATCATGCAGGCAGTGCTTGGAAGTATTAGGGTTCTGGCCAGTAGCGGCTCGTCCAAAGGAGCCAGGGAGAGGCACCAAACACTGCTCCTCTTTCTCCTGCCTTGCCCGAGAGCCATGCTGCGTGCAGGCTGGCCATTTGTCAGGTAGAGTTGTGCAGCTGGGCCTGCACAGCCCTACCTGATGAATAACCAGCCTGCAAGCAACGTGGCTCTTGGGCAAGGCAGGAGAGAGCAAAGCAACCCAAGCTTAGACGGCGCAGCTCTACCTGACGAATTGCCAGCCTGCAGGCAGCACAGCTCTGAAGTGAGACAGGAGAGGAAGGAGCGTTCTTTGGCACCCCTGTGGCTCCTTGGGACGAGCCTCTACTGGCTCTGGAGCAACACTGCATGCGCAGGAGCGCTGGGGGCGTTGCATGAGAAACCTGGGGGCATCCCCGCCAGCCCTCCTTACACACGCACTTCTTTAGCCAGGATGTCGGCCACTCCCAATTATCTTCAGATCACAAAGTGCCACACCAGTCTCTGTAGTCATGAGATCTAGAAACCTTTTTGTCTAAAAACAAAAGCTGGGATTCTTGGGCCTCTCTGGATTCTGTACCCAGCTCCACGTTCTGACCTTTTTCTGCCCTTGTGCGAAATTATGGAAAATACCCCAGCTCTTAGTGTGCTTTGCTTCCCAACTTCTTAAGAACATAAGGAAGCTGCCTTATGCTGAGTCAGACCCTCGGTCCATCTAGCTCAGTATAGTCTACACAGACTGGCAGCATCTTCTCCAAGGCTACAGGCAGGAATCTCTCTCAGCCCTGTCTTGGAGATGCTGCCAGGGAGGGAACTTAGAACCTTCTGCTCTTCCCAGAGCGGCTCCATCCCCTGAGAGAGGAATATCTGACAGTGCTCACACTTCTAGTCTCCCATTCATATGCAACCAGGGTGGACCCTGCTTAGCTAAGGAGACAAGTCATGCTTGCTACCACAAGACCAGCTCTCCTCTCCAGAAGTAGGACTACTGTGGCCAAATGTCTGGGACCTTCTGCATGCAAGCAGGCAGGTGCTTTCCCCAGAGTGGCCCATATCTTATAGTGCTCACATGTGGTCTCCCATTTAAATGCAACCAGGGTGGACCCTGCTTAGCAAGGGTGACAGTCCATGCTTGCTACCAGAAGACCAGCTCTCCTCTGTCCATCCTTTCCAGGGATGCGGCCCTTCATTCCTGATCAGGACGTTAGCTACTTCGAGAGCTTCCTGGAGAACATCGGCATCCGGGAGGGGGGGATCCTGACGGACAGCTTTGGGCGCATCAAGCGGAGCATGAGTAACACCTCGGCCTCAGCTGTGCGCAGCTATGACAGCTGCTCCCTACGCTCCAGCTCGGCATCCTTCAACCGCATGATCACTGACATCACCCACGATATCGAGGCCCTGGCGTGTGACGAGGAGGACGAGGAGGAGGGAGGTGATGAGGAGGACGAAGAAAACGACCTCTGAGGAGTCCCCTGGACCCAGGAGGAGGAGAGCCGGCCTGCCTGTGCCCTGCAAGGATTGCCAAGAGCTCTTTGGAGCTTCCCATCAAGAAGGACCGTCCTGGAAGAGGAGCTGAGCCAGCCACGGTGCCGAGGGGATTTCTGGCCCAGGAGGGGCTGGCTCCAGGGGCCGGCCAGGTTGGGCCCTGGCTCGGTGGGGCTAGCAAGGGCTGCCGGAGGCCACATGGCAGGGCCTGCTGGGCAAAAGCAACAGTGGCAGCTCTTCCACACCCACCATCAGCAAAGGGGGCTCAGAAGAGGAGCTGTGGTCCCATCTCCCCCTCCCCATCCCAGGAGGAGGAGGAGGACAAGATGCCAAAGACGCTGACACTGATCCCCCCACCACCACCCTCTCACCTGCCAAAGCATCCACCCCCCACCCCTTGCAGGGCCCTCGGGATTCTCATGCCTGGCTCTCGTCCTGGCCCCACTGAAAATGTGCCCAACTTTTCTCTTTGCACCCAGCGCTGAAAGAGACTAGCATGGCAGCCTCTTTGCTCAGAGGCTCCAAATACGCACGTTGGCGGCAGAGCCCAATCATCAGTGTGGCACAAGGAGCAGGCGGCGCTCATATTTGTCAGGGGCCTCCTCCCTGCCGCCCCCTTTGCTGCTTCTACTTGCCTGGGGCTGCCCTGTGGAGAGTCTAATCTTGGAGCAGGGCAGAGGCTGGCTGGTCCCGCTGTGGCCTCCTGCTGTGACCCATGCATAGCAACTGGAGACCTGGTGGGTAACCCCAAGCAACACATCGTCAACAACACGCAAGGCTCCCTCCCCTCTGGGCTAACTCCTGGCTCAAGCCTGGGGCTTTCCAGGGCTCCATGGTGTGATCGGAATTCCTTTTTTCTGCAGAGGCCTCTCAGCCTTCTTTAAGTAAAGACGTAAGAACAGCCCTGCTGGATCAGGCCCAAGGAGGCCCATCTAGTCCAGCATCCTGTTTCCCACTGTGGCCCACCAGATGCCTCTGGGAGCCTACAGGCAGGAGTTGAGGGCAGGCCCTCTCTCCTGGTGTCACTCCCCTGCAACCGGTACTGAGAGGCATCCTGCCTCTGAGGCTGGAAGTGGCCTATAGCCCTCCGACTAGTAGCCATTGATAGACCTCTCCTCCATGAAGTTATCCAAACCCCTCTTCAAGCCGTCCAGGTTGTTGGCTGTCACCACACTTTGGGGCAGAGAATTCCACAAGTTGATTATGCGTTGTGTGAAAAAGTACTTCCATTTGATGGTCCTAAATTTCCTGGCAATCAATTTAATGGGATGATCCCTGGTTCTAGTGTTATGTGAGAGGGAGAAGAATTTCTCTCTATCCACTTTCTCCACACCATGCATGATTTTATAGACCTCTATCATGATTTTCTCTGTGTTGGCCTGCATGGCCAGTGTGAAAGACATCAGGAGTGGGTGGGCCCTGGGGCAGAAGTGGGGTGGGTGGAGAGAATATTGGAGGCTGCTCATGAAGAAGGAGGGGGAGGAGAGCGGGGAGGAGAACAACGAGAACTCATGTGTGTAAATGGAGAAGGATGGGACATATCATGGGCATGGGAGGAGAGGCAGCACTTGAGGACCCCCCCCCAGATGATACCCACCTTGAGTCAATCCAATTGCCCTAGAAGCAGCAGCAACAGCAGCCTTTTTGTCTTTCCCAAAATGATAAATAGGGGATTGATACACTATGCATAAACAAAACAAAAACAAATACCACTAAATGAACAAAATGTAAACTATTTATGTAAGCATGAAATACATCAACTTGCTACAATGTAAACAATGTGTAACCCATACAAACAATGAGTATAACAAGATTTCACGAGCATGTTGCCAAGGGCAGTTTTGCTTCTTGCATTGAACTCCCAGGAAAAGCAAACCTAAAGACCGCCAGAAGCCTGTGTGCAGAAGCAAAACACGTGTGTGTGTGTGCAGTCATGGCACGCCTGGGTACTCCTCCATGTGCCCAATTTCCTTTCTGCTCTAGGACTGAAGGAAAGGCACTCTCTGCACATGGTCACAGGGACTGTGCTTCATTATTACTGCTTCACATATTTCTGGTTTGAATAAGATTTCTCCTGGAGGCGGAATTCCTGTCAGGGAGCAGAACTCCTGTCCGAACATTACTGCCAAGCCATGAAATTCACTGGGTGACTCTAGGCCAGTTACTTTGCTCTCAGCCTGAGACCTCGCTCACACGGTTGTGATGAGGAAAAACATCACCACGTACATTGTGCTGATCTTTGATCGTAATACACTGAATTGAATCACCATGCACACAGCTCTGGACTCCTTGAAAGAGCAGAACATAAAACTCAAAATGAAATTTAAAAAATAATTAGTTGACCACCCGCATGCTTCTGGACCAAAGTAGAACACTGTTCTTTAGTGAGAGATCTTCCATAATGCTTACATCCTGGTTAAGATATTGCCCATGGACTTGCCTGCTATTAATTTATTAGATTTTTATACTGACTTTCATTAAAACAATCTCAAGGTGGTTTACAAAACACTTAAAACAATATAAGACTATAAAACATACACAATAAAAATATTAAATTGGTATATAAAAATACTAATCAAATTAAAAGTTTTTTAAAAACATCCACAATGGGACCATAAAATACAGGGCAGAGGCTGTTGTAGGCAGCCTGGTGGAAATCATAAATGCTTCTCTGAGGGAGGGCAGGATGCCTCCTTGTCTTAAGGAGGCAATCATTAGACCTCTTCTAAAGAAGCCTGCATTAGATCCCTCAGAGTTGAGCAATTATAGGCCTGTTTCCAACCTCCCATGGCTAGGCAAGGTAATTGAGAAGGTGGTGGCCTCTCAGCTCCAGGCGGTCTTGGATGAAACTGATGATCTCTAGACCCATTTCAAACTGGTTTTCAGGTGGGCTACGGGGTGGAGACTGCCTTGGTCGGCCTGATGGATGATCTCCAGTTGGCAGTTGACAGAGGAAGTGCGACTCTATTGGTCCTTTTGGATCTCTCGGCGGCTTTCAATACTATTGACCATAGTATCCTTCTGGAACGTCTGAGGGAGGTGGGAGGCACTGTTTTACAGTGGTTCTACTCCTACCTCTTGGATAGATTCCAGATGGTGTCGACTGGAGATTGTTGCTCTTCAAAATCTGAGCTTAAGTATGGTGTCCCTCAAGGCTCTGTACTCTCTCCAATGCTTTTCAACATCTACATGAAACCGCTGGGAGAGATCATCAGGGGATTTGGAGCTGGGTGTTGCCAGTATGCTGATGACACGCAGATCTACTTCTCCATGTCAACTTCCTCAGGAGCTGGCATATCCTCCCTAAATGCCTGCCTGGAAGCAGTAATGGGCTGGATGAGGGAGAATAAACTGAAGCTGAATCCAGATAAGACAGAGGTACTTATTGTGCGGGGTCAGAACTCTAGAGACGATTTTGATCTGCCTGTTCTAGATGGAGTCACACTTCTGCAAAAGGAACAGGTTTGCAGTCTGGGAGTACTTCTGGATTCACACCTCTCCCTGGTTTCTCAGGTTGAGGCGGTGGCCAGGGGTGCTTTCTATCAACTTCAGCTGATACGCCAGCTGCGCCCGTTTCTGGAGATCAATGAACTCAAAACAGTGGTACATCTGTTGGTGACCGCCAGACTGGACTTTTGTAATGCGCATTATCTGGGGCTGCCTTTGTACGCAGTCCAGAAACTTCAGTTGGTTCAGAACGCGGCAGCCAGGTTGGTCTCTGGGTCATCTCGGAGAGACCATGTTACTCCTTTACTGATGGAGTTACACTGGCTGCCAATAGGTTCCCGGACGAAATACAAAGTGCTAGTTATAACTTACAAAGCCCTAAATGGCTTAGGCCCTGGGTATCTAAGAGAGCGTCTTCTTCATTATGAGCCCCACCGCCCATTGAGGTTATCTAAGGAGGTCCGTCTCCAGTTACCACCGACTCATTTGGTGGCTACACAGAGACGGGCCTTCTCGGTTGCTGCCCCAAGATTGTGGATTGCGCTCCCTGCTGAGATACGAACCTCCCCATCTCTGGCAATTTTCAAAAAACACCTGCAAACCCATCTTTTCACCCAAGCTTTCTCAGCTTTCTAAATTTTTGAGGTTTTAATATCTGGTTTATTTTAAAATTAAAAACCTGATTTCGCGGTTTTTAATCACTGTAATTGTTTAATTGTTGTTTTAAAATGTTTTTTAATTTGTTTTAGCTCTTTACTGTTTTAGTGGTTTGTTTTAATTGTAAACCACCCTGAGCCATTTTGGAAGGGCGGTATATAAATCAAATAAATAATAATAACAACAACAACAAACCGACAAAAACAGCATGTATATAAAGTCTGGGTCAAAAGCCAAGAATTCACTCACTTTCTAAAAGCTGTGATGGAGACTGAGGAGCAGATGCCCACCGGGAGAGCATTACAAAGTCTGGGGGCCATTACTGAGAAGGCCCTGTCCCGCATGCTCGGCAGTAGAGCCTCTCTCACCATCGGCACATGGAGCAGAGCCCCCTCTGATGACCTTGTCAAGCGGGCAGCAACCCTTGGGAGCAGATGGTCCCTCAGGTATCCAGGGCCCAAACTGTTCAGGGCTTTCAAGATCAAAACCAGCAACTTGAATTGGACCAAAAAACAAATAGGCAGCCAATGTAGCTCTTTCAAAATGGGTTTAATGTGATCCCAGCGGGCAGCTCTGGATAAAATCCTAGCTGCTGCATTTTGCACTAGCTGCAGTTTCCAAATATTCTTCAAGGGCAGCCCCATGTAGAGCGTGTTACAGTAATCCAGCCATGACGTGACTAAGGCATGGGTAACTGTAGCCAGATCTGCCTTCTCAAGAAAGAGACACAGCTGGCGTACTAGCCAAAGCTGTGCAAAGGCACCCCTGGCCACTGCCTCCACCTGAGCTTCCAAAAGCAGAGCTGGGTCCAGCAGTACCCTTACGCTGCACACCTTCTCTTTCAAGGGGAGTGCAACCCCATCCAGAACTGGTAAAATCTCCTCATCCCGATTGGCTCTCCTACTGACCAACAGCACCTCCATCTTGCCAGTTTCAATCTCAGCTTGTTAGCCCACATCTGACCCATCACTGCCTCCAGCCCTCGATTCAGGACATCCACCACCTCCCTAGGATCAGGTGACAAGGAGCGATAGAGCTGAGTGTCATCTGCATATTGCTGACAACTCAGTCCAAGTCCCCGGATGACCTCTCCCAGCGGCTTCATGTATATGTTAAACAGCGGGGGGCAGGGCCGGACTGGGGGCACCGAGAGGGCGCCAGAATGTTTATGGGGAGGGCGCCAGGTTTTGAGCAGAATAGGTAATTAAGGGTGAGAGTTGGGGCGCAGGGGCACCGCATGGGTAGGGCACACCGGGAATATGCCCTGTTGACCTATGGGCCAGTCCAAGCCTGGCGGGGGGACGGACCTGCAGGACCCCACAGGCCAAGGAGTTGAGCAGTAGTCCCCCAGCACCACCTTCTAGAACCCCCACCCCTGGGAAAAGGTCTGATCACTCCAATCCCTATACTGGAGAGGTGGTCCAAAAGGATACCATGGTCGATGATGTTGAATGCTGCTGAGAGGACCAGCAGAACTAACAGGGTCGCACTCCCCCGTCAAGCTCCCAGTGTAGGTAATCCACTAGAGCAACCAAGGCAGTTTCAGACCTATATCCAGAATGGAAACCAGATTGAAATGAGTCTAGATAATCCATATCATCCAAGACCATCTACAGCCAGGACACAATCATGCGCCCTATCATCTTGCCCCCAAAGGGAAGGTTAGAAACAGGTCTCTAGTTCACTCCGCCCACAAGACAAGACCACAAGGGACCTCCTGTATTAAGTACTTCAGGCCTGCCAAAATCTGGCTCTGATTGGTGGGGGTGGAACAGCAACCAGGGAGGACTCTTTCTCTTATTCTCTGCTTGTGGGTCTTCCAAGGAGCACTTGCCAGGTGCAAATGCGATGCTGGACCAAATGGGCCTGATCTACTGGGGTTTTTACATCTCCCCTAGCCTTGATTTGATCTCTGCATCCCAGAACACCCCTGACAACCTCTAGGTTTGGGAAATTCCTCTGTGGTGTCCATCTGGACTTTTAAGTTTTTCCACCTAGCCTCAGGTGGGAGTTTTCCCAGATAGCAGCCTCTACCATGGGGTTTCTGCAAGGCTTTACTGTGAGTTTGAAGTTGCTCCCAAAAAACAACTCAAAAAGTGGATTTTGTTTTACTCCAGATATAAATCAGGCTACACTCTACCGGGCGATGAAAAATCTGAATTGTGTGTGAAATGCTCCCCAATAATGTGAGCTAAAAGCTGGGTATTAAAAACTTCCTGGGCGTTTTCCAGATTACACGCGGCAACAGTTTTGCAACGTGTCCGTTAAGTGGCCCTTGGCATTTCTCATGGTGTGACGTTGCAGTCGCTGCACTGTCAGCAGGGTGCCATACATATTTCTGATGCCTTTATTTGGGTTTTATTGATGCGTTTGTGCCCTATAACACTGCAAAACTGTTGCAGGAAAGTGCTGTGTTTTTCCGTTTTACAGAGGCTTGCCCCGTGTTTCATGCATTGCCGCACGGTGTTGTCTGGACGGTTCACTTGGATTTGCCCATTTTTACAGCCCCCTTTTGCCTATTCCTGAAATAATGTTTTTAAGAAAATTCAATGCAAGTTCTTGTGCAGGGATGGAACCCACAATGGTGCAAGGGAGCAAGTCATTTCTAATCTGCTTTCAGCTTTTGATTTCCATCACTCATGTTTTTCATTAAGATTTTTTTTTAAAAAATACATTCACACTGTGGATTGTTGGCTCATTCGGCAGATTGAGGATCCGTTGATATGTAAAGCCACACAATATATTTTTCATAATATATTGTTGCCTCTCCGTTTTTCATTTCTGCCTTCAGCCCTAGGTTTTGGTCACATTTGTCTCTGGAATTTGATATGTAATGCTGATTTCTATTTGAAAAATAAAAATCTAATGTATTTCCACTCGGTTTTATTTCCGCTTTTGTCCTTGGCTTTTGATCCCATTGGTCTCATGCCCCATGTATTCGGTGCTTCTTCTTGCACAAAGGATAAACTTGTTGCACCTTTGCACAAAAGCACCAAGAAAGGAGTTTGTTTGTTTTTAAGTTTGTCATGTCAGCGGTTCCTCACCCCCTCCGTGACCTTATTGGCTAGAAATGCGGGGGTGGGGAGCAGTGAATGCAATTCAGGTGGAATATGGACACCTCCTGCCTGAAAAATCCATTGCAGTGGCGGGCAATAAGGACAGCCAAAACCCATCACGTTGCATAGAAAACTGCATCAAAACTGCTGTGCTTGCAGTTTCAAACCACTGCCTAATTCCGATGCACTTTGCAACACTTTAACCTTTGCAAATTTCGTAGTCCAGAAAATGGCCTTGGTGAAGGGGTACACTGCCAAGCAAGCTGCAATGGAGCAAGACCGCCATCTGCTGGTTCATTGAGAACCTGCAGTGCAAACGTGCAAAGTCCTGACTGGTTAGGACTTTGAAGAATGCATATTCTTTGAATCTTGAGCTTGCTTCCTTTGTCATTTTAATGCACCCTGTGCAATGGTGGTTAGCTCAGAGCCGGGGAATTTTCCATGGGTGGGTGAATCGCCATCACAGAGCCACACAAAGCTAAGTTGGAGTGGATGATTATATGGCGAATATGACAACAATGAATATTTATATTCTGCTTTTCAACAAAAGCTCCCAAAGTGGTTATGGAGTCTGATCTTGTCTATAGTTTCCAGTCTATCCCACCCCCACAGTAATTAATTTTGAAAATAATTTTCAAAATTAATTGAAAATTATACAAGTGGGCATTTTGCTGGAGTTCCATTATTTATTTATACCTATGTAAACCGATATGGAACTTTTTGTTGAAAAGTGGTATATAAATATTTGTCGTATTTGTATTTCTGCATTTCCTGTGAAAAGACCACAAACAGAGAGAGACTAGCACGACATTCTCTGTGACATTGACCAACTCATCAGAGGCTGGAGTACAGAAGAGGGAGAGGGGAAATCTCTCAACCTTCAGCCAGGTAATGGTATACCCTGGATCACCTGCTGACTCTACACTGATAATGATCATTTTGGAAAATTCTGGCTTGTTTCAAGTTTTTGGTATCACTGTAATATGTACAGTATCTCTTACGGTAAACCACCTTCAGTGCCTGTAGAGGTTGAACAGCGGAATATACACTTTTAAAAATACAGACATAAATGTTGCCGCTGTGTTCAGGTGTGGACAGCAGTGTCAGATGGAGCTAAGAATCAGAACATCCTCAGTTCAAAGCTTGGCTCCGCCATAACCTCACCAGGGGATTTTAAGCCACACCTAGGCACAAAGCTCTATATTTGGAGACACCAATTTCTTTTTCTCTTTCAAAAAAACCAGTCATGAGGCATAGTTTGGATCAGGTCCAAGGGGAAAGAAGGACCTAAGCCTTCCCCCCTGCATTCTGGCCCCAACCTAACCCCACCCCCCATGCTGCTAATAACCATGGAGGGGAGAACTTCTGGGACAACATTTTCCCTTTTAGTGACAGATTTTTGGGGGTCAATTGGGCCAGGGAATTGGTGTGGGGATGAATTAAAAGGCTAAATTTCTCTTCCCCTGGTGTCTTAGCCGCAGTTTAAACATAGCCCCCATTGGGAAAAGCAAAAGCAGTCAGAAGCTCCAATCACTGAGTTCTCACATTATATCTGGTTTGAGTCTTTTAGTCTCAGCCCCCCCACCCCATCCTTTGATATGGGGAGCAATAATCCTTGCCTACCATATAGAGTCTGCATAAGGATTTTAGCCAGATAATTCATGAGAAGCATCCTAAACACCTGACAGTGGTAAACAAATGTTACCTATTAGTAGACTATACAGAGGGGTCTGTAGATTGCCGGGCGGAACGAAATCGTCATCAGGGCTGTGCTGGAAAGTCCTACATTTCTGAAGGAGCACAGAAATTCCACAGCATGTGATACTAGGTACAAAACCCATCTTTCTGAGGATCCTAGATTTAGTCATTTTTAAGAGAAACTACAAATTTAGCATTATTTATTTATTTATTTATATTTTATTTATATACCGCCCTTCCAAAGATGGCTCAGGGCAGTTTACTTTAAAATAAACAAAACAAAACAATTAAAATAAAAGGCCAATTAAAAGCAGATTAAAATACAATTAAAACTAGATAACATTGAGACTAAATATCATTCAAAGCCAGGCTAAAAAGATGGGTCTTTACGGTTCACCTGAAGGCCTCCAACAAAGACAATCCTCTTATATCCACGGGGAGCACGTCCCACAACCCAGGGGTGACAACAGAGAAGGCCCGATCCCAGGTAGCCACCAGGTGGCACCCGAAGACGGACCCCCTCCTGATGATCTCAATTAGCGGTGGGGACCTTGTAGAGAAAGGCATTCCCTCAGGTAACCCGGACCTAAGCCATTCAAGGCTTTCAAAGTAATAACCAGTACTTTTTACTTTGCCCGGAAACATATTGGCAGCCAGTGCAACTGTTTGAGAACAGGCATAAGTGTATTGAAGGGGTGGGGTATAAATATTTTAAATAAGTAAATCATGATGTGGTCTCTCAGGATACCCCAGGGACCAATCTGGATGCCAAATTTTGAACTAACTGAAGTTTCTAAACTACATACAAAAGCAGCCCTATATAGAACGCACTGAAGTAGTCCATCCTGGAGGTTACCAGTGGGTGCACCATTGTTTCAGGTCACTCTTGTCAAGAGACGGGCAGAATTGTCGAATTTGTCACAGCTGGTAAAAAGCACTCCTAGCCACAGCCTCAACCTGAGGCACCAGGATGAGACCCGGGTCCAAAAGCATTCCCAAGCTATGAACCTTTCTGGGGAGTGTAACCTCATCCAGAACAGGAAGTTCTATCCGTTCTTGCAGATTACGACCCCCAACAATGGGCACCTAGGTCTTGCTTGGGTTCAACCTCAGTTTATTATCCCTCATTCAGCCCATTATTGCCTGTAGGCAGACATTTAAGGGGCCAATGCCATTTCCTGATATTGATGACAAGGAGAAACAGATTTGGGTGTCATCAGCATATTGATAACATCCAACATCAAATCCTCTGATGACCTTACCCAGTGTCATGTGTACAAGTTGAAGAACTGAGCTTTTCTTAGTTGAAGTTGGGTTACCAGGGTGCAATTCCTCCTCCTTTCTTTTTTAAGCAGCCAGCACACACAGCACACTTAACTTCCTTTTCTGATAAGCAGAATTTAGAAACACTCCCTTACAGGATATTGTGCCAGGAGGCATAATTTCAACACCTTCAACCTAACCAGAGGTGGAAAGTATCTGCACCAGCTACAATAATGGGCTGCTGGTATTGAAGTTATTCTTCTCTGTGTTTACACTTAAACATGAACCCAGCAATTACAACATTCCCCTAAGATTGCCCTTTGCTCATGTAGGCCCAAGTCACTTGCATAAGTTATGTTTAGAATGCATTTTTGGTGAGTTGTATACATGTAACACGGGGCATTTGAAAGACCTTGCTTGCCTCTTGAAAAGAGCCAGCATGCCAAATAAAGAGGCAAACATTGTGAGGCAGTTGGGAGAAGGAGCGAAAGAATCCAGACAGCTGAGGGAGAGAGCTTGGAAAAGAAAACTGAGACTGTGGAGTTTTTTAACTCAAAAGTCTAGGTATTGACTAGGAATTGTAAGCACATGATATGGCTTATTGACTAACAAGAATCTGTTTGCCAAGAATGATTCACTAAGGCAATGATCTTCACTATTTTTCAAGTGGGGACCACTTTGGCAAAAAACAAACAAACCCCAAAGCCTTCAATGGAAGAGCCATTTCCCACTGTGCTCCCTCCACAGAGGACTGTGCTTTTCTGAGTGCTGCAAGGGAGAGATGGAGTCCTCTCTGGAGAGCTCTGTGGGGAAAGCACTTCCCAGCACTCTGTGCAGGCCTTCCAAGATGGTGCAGGGGCCCAAGAAGGCTCCATTTCCTTTAAAGGAGCCCCCTGGAGCTGGGCACAGCACAACACTGCATGGTAAGGATGTGCAAACAGGTTCGACGGCTCTTCGGCCCATTCGGGCCTTCCCCACCTGGCGCGGTGCCTCTGCATGGCCTGGGTCACGCAGTGGCCTATTGCAGGCGCAGCAGCCTCCAAAATGGCCACCGTGCTGGAGGGGGAAGGCCTGGACGGGCCGAAGAGCCAGCCGAATGGGCCGGTTTGGGCTGCAAGGAAGGCTGGCAGGGGAAAGGGGAACCTCCACGGACTCCCCCCCACCTCCTCCATCAACTCCCCCAAAGGGGGTAAGGTTAAAAAAAGAATTCAAGGTCCGCGAACCCCCATCCCAGACTGAACCGAACTGGGGCGTTCGAGAGGGAGCCAGACCGAACTGGCCTGGTCTGGTTCGAATCTGATCTGGACCTGAACTGAACCAGGCCAGCCGGTTCCATGCACATCCCTACTGCGTGGTGAGGCTAGTTAGCACAGTGACAGGGAGACTGTGCAAAGCGTTCTGCTTTGGCCGAAGCCTTGCACAGGCCCCACAGTCAGGCAATTAGACAAGCCACGGCTGTCAGCTTCCAGATTATGAGTACTTGTTCTGGGAACAGGGAAGTTTCTGGTTAAACGCAAGTTGGTAGTGGCTGGGACCTCTCCGAAGTAGCCGTGTTCCATGGCTCCGTTGCCACCACTTGGCCACACTCAGCCCTCTACCCCACCAGCTTTTTCGAGATCTTAGTATGCTCAAGTGATCCTGAGAAAAGGATCCCTCCTGAGCCCCGGTGGCCATGCGGATGGCAGGGTGCCTAAAGGGTGGGAGGAGTGACCTATCGCAAGGCCAGCCCTGCAGAAGAACACCCCCACCCCTCCACACCACACCACAATCAGAGGATGCCCACCAGAGGCTCCTGCCAGCGATACAGCTCAACATAACAGTTGCAGGATGCATTGGGAACCCCACTAGGCTGTGCTGTTCTCCTTCTGACATGCCCCCGTTTTACCTGTCATGACATTCTGCTCTTCAAAAGGCAGGTGGGGGTGGGGAGGATTCCTTTTGATGGGGGCTGATCAGCCGTAGCACAGCACTAATATTCCGGGGAGGGATAGCAGTGGATGATGTCAGGATTAAGATGAGCCAGGGATCATTCTTGGAGGATGTGATCAGAATATATAAGGAGTGCCTCTGAACATCTGCAGAATGATTTCTACGCAACCACATGATGCTGTTTGTTTGACGTGGTTAAAGGAATGGATAACATTAAGAAATTCCAGAATACTTGATTTGGAAGGATTTGGTAGAAGGTTTGGCTGGCACTCATATTTGTGGTAGGATAAAAGCAAAGTGCATAAAGACTTTCTTAATCACTATGTAAGAAGGAGTCTGATGGGAGTGTGGGCAAAATATAAAAAGTGGTTGGAGTGTAAAACACCATTATGGGTATCCCCGATTGAGGCTTTGGCACGTAAAGAGACAAATATGCAATCTGAATGGGGTACCTATAGGGATTTGTGATGTTTTCAAGAGAAGGGCTGTAAATTAAAAAATTTAAATGAAGTACAAAATTTGGTTAGTAATTGGTTTCAGTATCATCAGCTAATGAAATTTATCAAAAGGATCTTAACGTTGGATTTGTGGATCAAATGTCAAGATTCGAGGAGGAGTTGTGTGAAAATGACGAAAGATTAGTCTCTAAGATGTATAAGTTGTTGCTTTTGGAGGAGACAAGAGACGAAGTGGTTAAAATGACTATGATAAAATGGGCTCAAGATGTGGGTCATAACATAGATATGGCTGCTTGGGGAAAATTATGGAAAACTGATTTAAAGTTTACTGCATGTTATACTTTAAAAGAAAATTATTATAAGATGATGTATAGGTGGTATCTGTCAAAAAAAATAGCATTAATGTATAAAAATGTTTCAAACAAATGTTGGAAATGTGGACAATGTGAAGGAACTTTTTTCCATATCTGGTGGTCATGTGGGAAGGCAAAGGCTTTTTGGGATATGATATATAATGAGTTGAAGAAAAAATTTTAAATGACATTTCCTAAGAGGCCAGAATCCTTCCTGCTGGGAATAACTCAAGGAGAGTTTTCCAGAAGAAATTTAACATTTTTTATGTATGCAACCATGGCGGCCAGAATAGTATATGCACAGAAATGGAAGGACAATGAAATGCTCTCAAAAGAAGACTGGTTGATAAAAATTTTGGAATATGCTGAGATGGCAAAACTTACAGCACTTATAAGGGATGAAAATTTGGAATCTTTCAAAGAATATTGGAAACCATTCTTACTATACTTAAAGAACTATTTTTCTAATATGGACTTTTCAGTAGGGTTTGAAATATAGTAATAACAGCAGGTTGGATAGGGTAAAATTGAGTAGTAATATGGAGTATCTATGTTTTGAATTATTATGCAATGGTTTATATGTATAGTTAACATGAACCGCGCAGATAGGTAAGCGGGAAGTCAATGTTTACTTAATTGTAAGCTATTGTAAAAGCCAATAAAAATTTAAAATGCAAAAAACAGTCAGGCAATTAGACAAGCCATGGCTGTCCACTTCCAGATATGAGCGCTTGTTCTGGGAACAGGCAAGTTTCTGGTTAAGCACAAGTTGATAGTGGCTGGGACCTCTCAGAAGTAGCCGTGTTCCATGGCTCCGTTGCCACCATATAGAGTGATTTCTACGCAACCACAACTATCTTTCACAACTCTGGGATTTGGAAGCTCTGGCTGCCAATCGGACGTGAACACCAGAGTGCTATGGCCAGATCCTATTACCCTCTGGTTCAGTAAATGCATAAGAACAGCACTGGAGGATCAGGCCCAAGGCCTGTCTAGTCCAGCATCCTGTTTCAAACTAAATGGGCATTCACTCCCTAAATGCCTGCCTACA